>NC_137870.1:7805043-7807543 GCF_963924005.1 Protomyctophum bolini
ATGTTCTCCCCGTGTCCCCTAGGGTAGGTACCCTCACATGTTCTCCCAGGGTAGGTACAACAGGGGTAAGGAGTTGACACTATGGCAGGTAAATAAAATGTTGGGGTAAATGAAATGTGGAGTTTGCTTTCGAGTTGCCCAAACTGCAAGTGCACATTTCAGTGAGGATTCTGCTATAAACACAACACGAGATATATAACTAGATAGCTATAAACACAACACGAGATATATATCTATAGCTATAAACACAACATGAGATCACGACACTGGTGTCGGTATTCGGTATCGTTATCGGCTAACACAGAAATGGAGGTATCGGGATGGGATCGGAAACACAGTGTATCAGGCAGGCAACACTGCATGGTAATAATCAGGCAGGCAACACTGCATGGTAATAATCAGGACACAAACAACTTTAGCAGGAGTGTTCTCTGCAACACTACAGCAATGAGATTGCAGAATGACCTTCGCGTTTGAGTATACGTGCTGTAATTGGCCAGTGCACATGAGCCATGGCACACTGTGATTGGCCAGTATAGCGAATTGGCAGTCGGGGCACTTCGGAGTACTTTTGCGCTTTTTATATATGGAACGGGCCTATAGCGGCTCGTTCTTGCAGCAACACAGGCGTACCATTAATGACGGTAACGCACATGTCCCCCTCTCGTCTCTTGTAATATTGTCTAATTCCGATTTTAAAGCCAGTAGGTCATATGTGACCCCCCCCCCCCCCCCCCCCCACACACACACACACACACACACACACATACACACACAAAGACACCTGTGTGCATGCATGCTAAAACACAGTATAAAAGTCTCCCACGACGCACACACACACACACACACACACACACACACGCACGCACGCACGCACACACACACACACACACACACACACACACGCACGCACGCACACTAACAACAACAACACAGTAATAAAGCGCTACGGGTCTATGGGGGATCCAGGGAGCGTGTGAATGGTGAAAAGCAGCTTTCTCCCTCCCTCCCTCTCCTCTCCGGCCCCCGTCCTCCGTCCCCCAGGCCCGTCCCCAGGGAGCCACGCGTCCAACAATGACTGCATGGTTTAACTCCACACAGCCCTGCGAGGCGCAGGGTCGCAACCTCTGCTCGCATGCATGTATGCATGCATGCGGACTGCATGGCGAATTTGGTTCCTTCTGAGAACCCTCTCAGAGTTGTAGACCAGTAAGGGTCCATGTGCTTCCCACATAACTGAAGTTATGTTCTCATTGTACGTAGGCTACTATAGGCTTTCAGCTCACGCCTGTTCCTTTTGATCACCTGTTCACTCGCCGCACGAGGTGCCCTTTTTTCACTTGAGCACCGGCCCCTCTAAATGTCTGTGAGTGGTAAATGGTATATAGCGCCTTTATCCAACGGCGCTTTACATAGATTGTGCATTACATTCTCACCCATTCACAATTTCACACACACACACACACACATTCATACACCGATGGCGGCGGAAACCATGTAAGTCACCAACCTGCACATCAGGGGTTCAGCGGTCTTGCTCAAGGACACTTCAACACCAACTCGAACTGGCAACCTTGCGTTTACCATCCAGCCACTCTACCGCTGAGCCACCGCCGCCCCTGTGCACGCCACTGCCCTCCTCGCAGCTTCTACCAGGCTGTATCTTTCTGGGTTCCTCCTCACAGGAGAAGTGGTTTGGGCTACAATACAGTACTTAGTGGGGAGAGGTTTAGACTGGTACTGATCCTTAGTAGAAGAACCTTTTTCATTTGTATCTCTCTCCCTCTCCCTCTCTCCCTCTCCCTCTCCCTCTCCCTCTCCCTCTCCCTCTCCCTCTCCCTCTCCTCTCCCTCTCCCTCTCCCTCTCCCTCTCCCTCTCCCTCTCCCTCTCCTCGTCCTCTCCCTCTCCCTCTCCCTCTCCCTCTCCCTCTCCCTCTCCCTCTCCCTCTCCCTCGCCCTCTCCCTCGCCCTCGCCCTCTCCCTCGCCTCTCCCTCGTCCTCTCCTCGTCCTCTCCCTCTCCCTCTCCCTATCCCTCTCCCTCGCCCTCTCCCTCTCCCTCTCCCTCTCCCTCGCCCTCTCCCTCGTCCTCTCCCTCTCCCTCGTCCTCTCCCTCGCCCTCGCCCTCTCCCTCTCCCTCTCCCTATCCCTCTCCCTCGCCCTCTCCCTCTCCCTCGCCCTCTCCTCGTCCTCTCCCTCTCCCTCGTCCTCTCCCTCTCCCTATCCCTCTCCCTCTCCCTCTCCCTATCCCTCTCCCTCGCCCTCTCCCTCTCCCTCTCCCTCTCCCTCGCCCTCTCCCTCGTCCTCTCCCTCTCCCTCGCCCTCGTCCTCGTCCTCGCCCTCTCCCTCGCCCTCGTCCTCGTCCTCTCCCTCGCCCTCGTCCTCGTCCTCGCCCTCTCCCTCGTCCTCGTCCTCTCCCTCTCCCTCTCCCTCGTCCTCTCCCTCGCCCTCTCCCTCTCTTCCTCTCTCTCTCTCCGCGGTTGCCGTGGCAACAGCCCGTCG
>NC_137870.1:7810043-7965043 GCF_963924005.1 Protomyctophum bolini
CAAAAACGATGGGTTATAGCCCATGTTTTTTGAAATTTTGAAAAAAAAAGTTAGCCTCGTTTCTCATCATTTTGGACCATGGGCTATAGCCCATATCATACGGCATACTATAGCGCGCAGTTTTTCATCATTTTTGAAGATTTGAAAAAAATGACGAAATGACAAAAACGATGGGTTATAGCCCATGTTTTTTAAAATTTTGAAAAAAAAAGTTAGCCTCGTTTCTTATCATTTTGGACCATGGGCTATAGCCCATATCGTACGGCATACTATAGCGCGCAGTTTTTCATCATTTTTGAAGATTTGAAAAAAATGACGAAATGACAAAAACGATGGGTTATAGCCCATGTTTTTTGAAATTTTGAAAAAAAAAAGTTAGCCTCGTTTCTCATCATTTTGGACCATGGGCTATAGCCCATATCGTACGGCATACTATAGCGCGCAGTTTTTCATCATTTTTGAAGATTTGAAAAAAATGACGAAATGACAAAAACGATGGGTTATAGCCCATGTTTTTTGAAATTTTGAAAAAAAAAGTTAGCCTCGTTTCTCATCATTTTGGACCATGGGCTATAGCCCATATCGTACGGCATACTATAGCGCGCAGTTTTTCATCATTTTTGAAGATTTGAAAAAAATGACGAAATGACAAAAACGATGGGTTATAGCCCATGTTTTTTGAAATTTTGAAAAAAAAAGTTAGCCTCGTTTCTCATCATTTTGGACCATGGGCTATAGCCCATATCGTACGGCATACTATAGCGCGCAGTTTTTCATCATTTATGAAGATTTTAAAAAAATGACGAAATGACAAAAACGATGGGTTATAGCCCATGTTTTTTGAAATTTTGAAAAAAAAGGTTAGCCTCGTTTCTCATCATTTTGGACCATGGGCTATAGCCCATATCGTACGGCATACTATAGCGCGCAGTTTTTCATCATTTTTGAAGATTTGAAAAAAATGACGAAATGACAAAAACGATGGGTTATAGCCCATGTTTTTTGAAATTTTGAAAAAAAAAGTTAGCCTCGTTTCTCATCATTTTGGACCATGGGCTATAGCCCATATCGTACGGCATACTATAGCGCGCAGTTTTTCATCATTTTTGAAGATTTGAAAAAAATGACGAAATGACAAAAACGATGGGTTATAGCCCATGTTTTTTGAAATTTTGAAAAAAAAAGTTAGCCTCGTTTCTCATCATTTTGGACCATGGGCTATAGCCCATATCGTACGGCATACTATAGCGCGCAGTTTTTCATCATTTTTGAAGATTTGAAAAAAATGACGAAATGACAAAAACGATGGGTTATATCCCATGTTTTTTGAAATTTTGAAAAAAAAAGTTAGCCTCGTTTCTCATCATTTTGGACCATGGGCTATAGCCCATATCGTACGGCATACTATAGCGCGCAGTTTTTCATCATTTTTGAAGATTTTTAAAAAATGACGAAATGACAAAAACGATGGGTTATAGCCCATGTTTTTTGAAATTTTGAAAAAAAAAGTTAGCCTCGTTTCTCATCATTTTGGACCATGGGCTATAGCCCATATCGTACGGCATACTATAGCGCACAGTTTTTCATCATTTTTGAAGATTTGAAAAAAATGACGAAATGACAAAAACGATGGGTTATAGCCCATGTTTTTTGAAATTTTGAAAAAAAAAGTTAGCCTCGTTTCTCATCATTTTGGACCATGGGCTATAGCCCATATCGTACGGCATACTATAGCGCGCAGTTTTTCATCATTTTTGAAGATTTGAAAAAAATGACGAAATGACAAAAACGATGGGTTATAGCCCATGTTTTTTGAAATTTTGAAAAAAAAAGTTAGCCTCGTTTCTCATCATTTTGGACCATGGGCTATAGCCCATATCGTACGGCATACTATAGCGCGCAGTTTTTCATCATTTTTGAAGATTTTAAAAAAATGACGAAATGACAAAAACGATGGGTTATAGCCCATGTTTTTTGAAATTTTGAAAAAAAAAGTTAGCCTCGTTTCTCATCATTTTGGACCATGGGCTATAGCCCATATCGTACGGCATACTATAGCGCGCAGTTTTTCATCATTTTTGAAGATTTTAAAAAAATGACGAAATGACAAAAACGATGGGTTATAGCCCATGTTTTTTGAAATTTTGAAAAAAAAAGTTAGCCTCGTTTCTCATCATTTTGGACCATGGGCTATAGCCCATATCGTACGGCATACTATAGCGCACAGTTTTTCATCATTTTTGAAGATTTGAAAAAAATGACGAAATGACAAAAACGATGGGTTATAGCCCATGTTTTTTGAAATTTTGAAAAAAAAAGTTAGCCTCGTTTCTCATCATTTTGGACCATGGGCTATAGCCCATATCGTACAGCATACTATAGCGCGCAGTTTTTCATCATTTTTGAAGATTTGAAAAAAATGACGAAATGACAAAAACGATGGGTTATAGCCCATGTTTTTTGAAATTTTGAAAAAAAAAGTTAGCCTCGTTTCTCATCATTTTGGACCATGGGCTATAGCCCATATCGTACGGCATACTATAGCGCGCAGTTTTTCATCATTTTTGAAGATTTGAAAAAAATGACGAAATGACAAAAACGATGGGTTATAGCCCATGTTTTTTGAAATTTTGAAAAAAAAAGTTAGCCTCGTTTCTCATCATTTTGGACCATGGGTTATAGCCCATATCGTACGGCATACTATAGCGCGCAGTTTTTCATCATTTTTGAAGATTTGAAAAAAATGACGAAATGACAAAAACGATGGGTTATAGCCCATGTTTTTTGAAATTTTGAAAAAAAAAGTTAGCCTCGTTTCTCATCATTTTGGACCATGGGCTATAGCCCATATCGTACGGCATACTATAGCGCGCAGTTTTTCATCATTTTTGAAGATTTGAAAAAAATGACGAAATGACAAAAACGATGGGTTATAGCCCATGTTTTTTGAAATTTTGAAAAAAAAAGTTAGCCTCGTTTCTCATCATTTTGGACCATGGGCTATAGCCCATATCGTACGGTATACTATAGCGCGCAGTTTTTCATCATTTTTGAAGATTTTTAAAAAATGACGAAATGACAAAAACGATGGGTTATAGCCCATGTTTTTTGAAATTTTGAAAAAAAAAGTTAGCCTCGTTTCTCATCATTTTGGACCATGGGCTATAGCCCATATCGTACGGCATACTATAGCGCGCAGTTTTTCATCATTTTTTAAGATTTGAAAAAAATTACGAAATGACAAAAACGATGGGTTATAGCCCATGTTTTTTGAAATTTAGGAAAAAAAAGTTAGCCTCGTTTCTCATCATTTTGGACCATGGGCTATAGCCCATATCGTACGGCATACTATAGCGCGCAGTTTTTCATCATTTTTGAAGATTTGAAAAAAATGACGAAATGACAAAAACGATGGGTTATAGCCCATGTTTTTTGAAATTTTGAAAAAAAAAGTTAGCCTCGTTTCTCATCATTTTGGACCATGGGCTATAGCCCATATCGTACGGCATACTATAGCGCACAGTTTTTCATCATTTTTGAAGATTTGAAAAAAATGACGAAATGACAAAAACGATGGGTTATAGCCCATGTTTTTTGAAATTTTGAAAAAAAAAGTTAGCCTCGTTTCTCATCATTTTGGACCATGGGCTATAGCCCATATCGTACGGCATACTATAGCGCGCAGTTTTTCATCATTTTTGAAGATTTTTAAAAAATGACGAAATGACAAAAACGATGGGTTATAGCCCATGTTTTTTGAAATTTTGAAAAAAAAAGTTAGCCTCGTTTCTCATCATTTTGGACCATGGGCTATAGCCCATATCGTACGGCATACTATAGCGCACAGTTTTTCATCATTTTTGAAGATTTGAAAAAAATGACGAAATGACAAAAACGATGGGTTATAGCCCATGTTTTTTGAAATTTTGAAAAAAAAAGTTAGCCTCGTTTCTCATCATTTTGGACCATGGGCTATAGCCCATATCGTACGGCATACTATAGCGCGCAGTTTTTCATCATTTTTGAAGATTTGAAAAAAATGACGAAATGACAAAAACGATGGGTTATAGCCCATGTTTTTTGAAATTTTGAAAAAAAAAGTTAGCCTCGTTTCTCATCATTTTGGACCATGGGCTATAGCCCATATCGTACGGCATACTATAGCGCGCAGTTTTTCATCATTTTTGAAGATTTGAAAAAAATGACGAAATGACAAAAACGATGGGTTATAGCCCATGTTTTTTGAAATTTTGAAAAAAAAAGTTAGCCTCGTTTCTCATCATTTTGGACCATGGGCTATAGCCCATATCGTACGGCATACTATAGCGCGCAGTTTTTCATCATTTTTGAAGATTTGAAAAAAATGACGAAATGACAAAAACGATGGGTTATAGCCCATGTTTTTTGAAATTTTGAAAAAAAAAGTTAGCCTCGTTTCTCATCATTTTGGACCATGGGCTATAGCCCATATCGTACGGCATACTATAGCGCGCAGTTTTTCATCATTTTTGAAGATTTGAAAAAAATGACGAAATGACAAAAACGATGGGTTATAGCCCATGTTTTTTGAAATTTTGAAAAAAAAAGTTAGCCTCGTTTCTCATCATTTTGGACCATGGGCTATAGCCCATATCGTACGGCATACTATAGCGCACAGTTTTTCATCATTTTTGAAGATTTTAAAAAATGACGAAATGACAAAAACGATGGGTTATAGCCCATGTTTTTAGAAATTTTGAAAAAAAAAGTTAGCCTCGTTTCTCATCATTTTGGACCATGGGCTATAGCCCATATCGTACGGCATACTATAGCGCGCCGTTTTTCATCATTTTTGAGGATTTGAAAAAAATGACGAAATGACAAAAACGATGGGTTATAGCCCATGTTTTTTGAAATTTTGAAAAAAAAAGTTAGCCTCGTTTCTCATCATTTTGGACCATGGGCTATAGCCCATATCGTACGGTATACTATAGCGCGCAGTTTTTCATCATTTTTGAAGATTTTTAAAAAATGACGAAATGACAAAAACGATGGGTTATAGCCCATGTTTTTTGAAATTTTGAAAAAAAAAGTTAGCCTCGTTTCTCATCATTTTGGACCATGGGCTATAGCCCATATCGTACGGCATACTATAGCGCGCAGTTTTTCATCATTTTTGAAGATTTGAAAAAAATTACGAAATGACAAAAACGATGGGTTATAGCCCATGTTTTTTGAAATTTTGGAAAAAAAAGTTAGCCTCGTTTCTCATCATTTTGGACCATGGGCTATAGCCCATATCGTACGGCATACTATAGCGCGCAGTTTTTCATCATTTTTGAAGATTTGAAAAAAATGACGAAATGACAAAAACGATGGGTTATAGCCCATGTTTTTTGAAATTTTGAAAAAAAAAGTTAGCCTCGTTTCTTATCATTTTGGACCATGGGCTATAGCCCATATCGTACGGCATACTATAGCGCACAGTTTTTCATCATTTTTGAAGATTTGAAAAAAATGACGAAATGACAAAAACGATGGGTTATAGCCCATGTTTTTTGAAATTTTGAAAAAAAAAGTTAGCCTCGTTTCTCATCATTTTGGACCATGGGCTATAGCCCATATCGTACGGCATACTATAGCGCGCAGTTTTTCATCATTTTTGAAGATTTTTAAAAAATGACGAAATGACAAAAACGATGGGTTATAGCCCATGTTTTTTGAAATTTTGAAAAAAAAAGTTAGCCTCGTTTCTCATCATTTTGGACCATGGGCTATAGCCCATATCGTACGGCATACTATAGCGCACAGTTTTTCATCATTTTTGAAGATTTGAAAAAAATGACGAAATGACAAAAACGATGGGTTATAGCCCATGTTTTTTGAAATTTTGAAAAAAAAAGTTAGCCTCGTTTCTCATCATTTTGGACCATGGGCTATAGCCCATATCGTACGGCATACTATAGCGCGCAGTTTTTCATCATTTTTGAAGATTTGAAAAAAATGACGAAATGACAAAAACGATGGGTTATAGCCCATGTTTTTTGAAATTTTGAAAAAAAAAGTTAGCCTCGTTTCTCATCATTTTGGACCATGGGCTATAGCCCATATCGTACGGCATACTATAGCGCGCAGTTTTTCATCATTTTTGAAGATTTGAAAAAAATGACGAAATGACAAAAACGATGGGTTATAGCCCATGTTTTTTGAAATTTTGAAAAAAAAAGTTAGCCTCGTTTCTCATCATTTTGGACCATGGGCTATAGCCCATATCGTACGGCATACTATAGCGCGCAGTTTTTCATCATTTTTGAAGATTTGAAAAAAATGACGAAATGACAAAAACGATGGGTTATAGCCCATGTTTTTTGAAATTTTGAAAAAAAAAGTTAGCCTCGTTTCTCATCATTTTGGACCATGGGCTATAGCCCATATCGTACGGCATACTATAGCGCGCAGTTTTTCATCATTTTTGAAGATTTGAAAAAAATGACGAAATGACAAAAACGATGGGTTATAGCCCATGTTTTTTGAAATTTTGAAAAAAAAAGTTAGCCTCGTTTCTCATCATTTTGGACCATGGGCTATAGCCCATATCGTACGGCATACTATAGCGCGCAGTTTTTCATCATTTTTGAAGATTTTTAAAAAATGACGAAATGACAAAAACGATGGGTTAGAGCCCATGTTTTTAGAAATTTTGAAAAAAAAAATTAGCCTCGTTTCTCATCATTTTGGACCATGGGCTATAGCCCATATCGTACGGCATACTATAGCGCGCCGTTTTTCATCATTTTTGAGGATTTGAAAAAAATGACGAAATGACAAAAACGATGGGTTATAGCCTATGTTTTTAAAAAAATTGAAAAAAAAGTTAGCCTCGTTTCTCATCATTTTGGACCATGGGCTATAGCCCATATCGTACGGCATACTATAGCGCGCCGTTTTTCATCATTTTTGAGGATTTGAAAAAAATGACGAAATGACAAAAACGATGGGTTATAGCCCATGTTTTTTGAAATTTTGAAAAAAAAAGTTAGCCTCGTTTCTCATCATTTTGGACCATGGGCTATAGCCCATATCGTACGGCATACTATAGCGCGCCGTTTTTCATCATTTTTGAGGATTTGAAAAAAATGACGAAATGACAAAAACGATGGGTTATAGCCCATGTTTTTAGAAATTTTGAAAAAAGAAGTTAGCCTCGTTTCTCATCATTTTGGACCATGGGCTATAGCCCATATCGTACGGCATACTATAGCGCGCCGTTTTTCATCATTTTTGAGGATTTTAAAAAAATGACGAAATGACAAAAACGATGGGTTATAGCCCATGTTTTTAGAAATTTAAAAAAAAGAAGTTAGCCTCGTTTCTCATCATTTTGGACCATGGGCTATAGCCCATATCGTACGGCATACTATAGCACGCCGTTTTTCATCATTTTTGAGGATTTGAAAAAAATGACGAAATGACAAAAACGATGGGTTATAGCCCATGTTTTTAGAAATTTTGAAAAAAAAAGTTAGCCTCGTTTCTCATCATTTTGGACCATGGGCTATAGCCCATATCGTACGGCATACTATAGCGCGCCGTTTTTCATCATTTTTGAGGATTTGAAAAAAATGACGAAATGACAAAAACGATGGGTTATAGCCCATGTTTTTTGAAATTTTGAAAAAAGAAGTTAGCCTCGTTTCTCATCATTTTGGACCATGGGCTATAGCCCATATCGTACGGCATACTATAGCGCGCCGTTTTTCATCATTTTTGAGGATTTGAAAAAAATGACGAAATGACAAAAACGATGGGTTATAGCCCATGTTTTTAGAAATTTTGAAAAAAAAAGTTAGCCTCGTTTCTCATCATTTTGGACCATGGGCTATAGCCCATATCGTACGGCATACTATAGCGCGCCGTTTTTCATCATTTTTGAGGATTTGAAAAAAATGACGAAATGACAAAAGCGATGGGTTATAGCCTATGTTTTTAGAAATTTTGAAAAAAATGACGAAATGACAAAAACGATGGGTTATAGCCCATGTTTTTAGAAATTTGAAAAAAAAAGTTAGCCTCGTTTCTCATCATTTTGGACCATGGGCTATAGCCCATATCGTACGGCATACTATAGCGCGCCGTTTTTCATCATTTTTGAGGATTTGAAAAAAATGACGAAATGACAAAAACGATGGGTTATAGCCTATGTTTTTAGAAATGTTGAAAAAAAAAGTTAGCCTCGTTTCTCATCATTTTGGACCATGGGCTATAGCCCATATCGTACGGCATACTATAGCGCGCCGTTTTTCATCATTTTTGAGGATTTGAAAAAAATGACGAAATGACAAAAACGATGGGTTATAGCCCATGTTTTTAGAAATTTTGAAAAAAAAAGTTAGCCTCGTTTCTCATCATTTTGGACCATGGGCTATAGCCCATATCGTACGGCATACTATAGCGCGCCGTTTTTCATCATTTTTGAGGATTTGAAAAAAATGACGAAATGACAAAAACGATGGGTTATAGCCCATGTTTTTAGAAATTTTGAAAAAAAAAGTTAGCCTCGTTTCTCATCATTTTGGACCATGGGCTATAGCCCATATCGTACGGCATACTATAGCGCGCCGTTTTTCATCATTTTTGAGGATTTGAAAAAAATGACGAAATGACAAAAACGATGGGTTATAGCCCATGTTTTTAGAAATTTTGAAAAAAAAAGTTAGCCTCGTTTCTCATCATTTTGGACCATGGGCTATAGCCCATATCGTACGGCATACTATAGCGCGCCGTTTTTCATCATTTTTGAGGATTTGAAAAAAATGACGAAATGACAAAAACGATGGGTTATAGCCCATGTTTTTAGAAATTTTGAAAAAAAAAGTTAGCCTCGTTTCTCATCATTTTGGACCATGGGCTATAGCCCATATCGTACGGCATACTATAGCGCGCCGTTTTTCATCATTTTTGAGGATTTGAAAAAAATGACGAAATGACAAAAACGATGGGTTATAGCCCATGTTTTTAGAAATTAAAAAAAAAAAAGTTAGCCTCGTTTCTCATCATTTTGGACCATGGGCTATAGCCCATATCGTACGGCATACTATAGCGCGCCGTTTTTCATCATTTTTGAGGATTTGAAAAAAATGACGAAATGACAAAAACGATGGGTTATAGCCCATGTTTTTAGAAATTTTGAAAAAAAAAGTTAGCCTCGTTTCTCATCATTTTGGACCATGGGCTATAGCCCATATCGTACGGCATACTATAGCGCGCCGTTTTTCATCATTTTTGAGGATTTGAAAAAAATGACGAAATGACAAAAACGATGGGTTATAGCCCATGTTTTTAGAAATTTTGAAAAAAAAAGTTAGCCTCGTTTTTCATCATTTTGGACCATGGGCTATAGCCCATATCGTACGGCATACTATAGCGCGCCGTTTTTCATCATTTTTGAGGATTTGAAAAAAATGACGAAATGACAAAAACGATGGGTTATAGCCCATGTTTTTTGAAATTTTGAAAAAAATAATTAGCCTCGTTTCTCATCATTTTGGACCATGGGTTATAGCCCATATCGTACGGCATACTATAGCGCGCCGTTTTTCATCATTTTTGAGGATTTGAAAAAAATTACGAAATGACAAAAACGATGGGTTATAGCCTATGTTTTTAGAAATTTTGAAAAAAAAAGTTAGCCTCGTTTCTCATCATTTTGGACCATGGGCTATAGCCCATATCGTACGGCATACTATAGCGCGCCGTTTTTCATCATTTTTGAGGATTTGAAAAAAATGACGAAATGACAAAAACGATGGGTTATAGCCCATGTTTTTTGAAATTTTGAAAAAAAAAGTTAGCCTCGTTTCTCATCATTTTGGACCATGGGCTATAGCCCATATCGTACGGCATACTATAGCGCGCCGTTTTTCATCATTTTTGAGGATTTGAAAAAAATGACGAAATGACAAAAACGATGGGTTATAGCCCATGTTTTTTGAAATTTTGAAAAAAAAAGTTATCCTCGTTTCTCATCATTTTGGACCATGGGCTATAGCCTATATCGTACGGCATACTATAGCGCGCCGTTTTTCATCATTTTTGATGATTTGACAAAAATGACGAAATGACAAAAACGATGGGTTATAGCCCATGTTTTTTGAAATTTTGAAAAAAAAAGTTAGCCTCGTTTCTCATCATTTTGGACCATGGGCTATAGCCCATATCGTACGGCATACTATAGCGCGCCGTTTTTCATCATTTTTGAGGATTTGAAAAAAATGACGAAATGACAAAAACGATGGGTTATAGCCTATGTTTTTAGAAATTTTGAAAAAAAGAGTTAGCCTCGTTTCTCATCATTTTGGACCATGGGCTATAGCCCATATCGTACGGCATACTATAGCGCGCCGTTTTTCATCATTTTTGAGGATTTGAAAAAAATGACGAAATGACAAAAACGATGGGTTATAGCCCATGTTTTTAGAAATTTTGAAAAAAAAAGTTAGCCTCGTTTTTCATCATTTTGGACCATGGGCTATAGCCCATATCGTACGGCATACTATAGCGCGCCGTTTTTCATCATTTTTGAGGATTTGAAAAAAATGACGAAATGACAAAAACGATGGGTTATATTCTATGTTTTTAGAAATTTTGAAAAAAAGAGTTAGCCTCGTTTCTCATCATTTTGGACCATGGGCTATAGCCCATATCGTACGGCATACTATAGCGCGCCGTTTTTCATCATTTTTGAGGATTTGACAAAAATGACGAAATGACAAAAACGATGGGTTATAGCCCATGTTTTTTGAAATTTTGAAAAAAAAAGTTAGCCTCGTTTCTCATCATTTTGGACCATGGGCTATAGCCCATATCGTACGGCATACTATAGCGCGCCGTTTTTCATCATTTTTGAGGATTTGAAAAAAATGACGAAATGACAAAAACGATGGGTTATAGCCTATGTTTTTAGAAATTTTGAAAAAAAGAGTTAGCCTCGTTTCTCATCATTTTGGACCATGGGCTATAGCCCATATCGTACGGCATACTATAGCGCGCCGTTTTTCATCATTTTTGAGGATTTGAAAAAAATGACGAAATGACAAAAACGATGGGTTATAGCCCATGTTTTTAGAAATTTTGAAAAAAAAAGTTAGCCTCGTTTTTCATCATTTTGGACCATGGGCTATAGCCCATATCGTACGGCATACTATAGCGCGCCGTTTTTCATCATTTTTGAGGATTTGAAAAAAATGACGAAATGACAAAAACGATGGGTTATATTCTATGTTTTTAGAAATTTTGAAAAAAAGAGTTAGCCTCGTTTCTCATCATTTTGGACCATGGGCTATAGCCCATATCGTACGGCATACTATAGCGCGCCGTTTTTCATCATTTTTGAGGATTTGAAAAAAATGACGAAATGACAAAAACGATGGGTTATAGCCCATGTTTTTAGAAATTTTGAAAAAAAAAGTTAGCCTCGTTTTTCATCATTTTGGACCATGGGCTATAGCCCATATCGTACGGCATACTATAGCGCGCCGTTTTTCATCATTTTTGAGGATTTGAAAAAAATGACGAAATGACAAAAACGATGGGTTATAGCCCATGTTTTTTGAAATTTTGAAAAAAATAATTAGCCTCGTTTCTCATCATTTTGGACCATGGGCTATAGCCCATATCGTACGGCATACTATAGCGCGCCGTTTTTCATCATTTTTGAGGATTTGAAAAAAATGACGAAATGACAAAAACGATGGGTTATAGCCTATGTTTTTAGAAATTTTGAAAAAAAAAGTTAGCCTCGTTTCTCATCATTTTGGACCATGGGCTATAGCCCATATCGTACGGCATACTATAGCGCGCCGTTTTTCATCATTTTTGAGGATTTGAAAAAAATGACGAAATGACAAAAACGATGGGTTATAGCCCATGTTTTTTGAAATTTTGAAAAAAATAATTAGCCTCGTTTCTCATCATTTTGGACCATGGGCTATAGCCCATATCGTACGGCATACTATAGCGCGCCGTTTTTCATCATTTTTGAGGATTTGAAAAAAATGACGAAATGACAAAAACGATGGGTTATAGCCTATGTTTTTAGAAATTTTGAAAAAAAAAGTTAGCCTCGTTTCTCATCATTTTGGACCATGGGCTATAGCCCATAACGTACGGCATACTATAGCGCGCCGTTTTTCATCATTTTTGAGGATTTGAAAAAAATGACGAAATGACAAAAACGATGGGTTATAGCCCATGTTTTTAGAAATTTTGAAAAAAAAAGTTAGCCTCGTTTTTCATCATTTTGGACCATGGGCTATAGCCCATATCGTACGGCATACTATAGCGCGCCGTTTTTCATCATTTTTGAGGATTTGAAAAAAATGACGAAATGACAAAAACGATGGGTTATAGCCCATGTTTTTTGAAATTTTGAAAAAAATAATTAGCCTCGTTTCTCATCATTTTGGACCATGGGCTATAGCCCATATCGTACGGCATACTATAGCGCGCCGTTTTTCATCATTTTTGAGGATTTGAAAAAAATGACGAAATGACAAAAACGATGGGTTATAGCCTATGTTTTTAGAAATTTTGAAAAAAAAAGTTAGCCTCGTTTCTCATCATTTTGGACCATGGGCTATAGCCCATATCGTACGGCATACTATAGCGCGCCGTTTTTCATCATTTTTGAGGATTTGAAAAAAATGACGAAATGACAAAAACGATGGGTTATAGCCCATGTTTTTAGAAATTTTGAAAAAAAAAGTTAGCCTCGTTTCTCATCATTTTGGACCATGGGCTATAGCCCATATCGTACGGCATACTATAGCGCGCCGTTTTTCATCATTTTTGAGGATTTGAAAAAAATGACGAAATGACAAAAACGATGGGTTATAGCCCATGTTTTTAGAAATTTTGAAAAAAAAAAGTTAGCCTCGTTTCTCATCATTTTGGACCATGGGCTATAGCCCATATCGTACGGCATACTATAGCGCGCCGTTTTTCATCATTTTTGAGGATTTGAAAAAAATGACGAAATGACAAAAACGATGGGTTATAGCCCATGTTTTTAGAAATTTTGAAAAAAAAAGTTAGCCTCGTTTCTCATCATTTTGGACCATGGGCTATAGCCCATATCGTACGGCATACTATAGTGCGCCGTTTTTCATCATTTTTGAGGATTTGAAAAAAATGACGAAATGACAAAAACGATGGGTTATAGCCCATGTTTTTTGAAATTTTGAAAAAAATAATTAGCCTCGTTTCTCATCATTTTGGACCATGGGCTATAGCCCATATCGTACGGCATACTATAGCGCGCCGTTTTTCATCATTTTTGAGGATTTGAAAAAAATGACGAAATGACAAAAACGATGGGTTATAGCCCATGTTTTTAGAAATTTTGAAAAAAAAAGTTAGCCTCGTTTCTCATCATTTTGGACCATGGGCTATAGCCCATATCGTACGGCATACTATAGCGCGCCGTTTTTCATAATTTTTGAGGATTTGAAAAAAATGACGAAATGACAAAAACGATGGGTTATAGCCCATGTTTTTAGAAATTTTGAAAAAAAAAGTTAGCCTCGTTTCTCATCATTTTGGACCATGGGCTATAGCCCATATCGTACGGCATACTATAGCGCGCCGTTTTTCATCATTTTTGAGGATTTGAAAAAAATGACGAAATGACAAAAACGATGGGTTATAGCCCATGTTTTTAGAAATTTTGAAAAAAAAAGTTAACCTCGTTTCTCATCATTTTGGACCATGGGCTATAGCCCATATCGTACGGCATACTATAGCGCGCCGTTTTTCATCATTTTTGAGGATTTAAAAAAAATGACGAAATGACAAAAACGATGGGTTATAGCCCATGTTTTTAGAAATTTTGAAAAAAAAAGTTAGCCTCGTTTCTCATCATTTTGGACCATGGGCTATAGCCCATATCGTACGGCATACTATAGCGCGCCGTTTTTCATCATTTTTGAGGATTTGAAAAAAATGACGAAATGACAAAAACGATGGGTTATAGCCCATGTTTTTAGAAATTTTGAAAAAAAAAGTTAGCCTCGTTTCTCATCATTTTGGACCATGGGCTATAGCCCATATCGTACGGCATACTATAGCGCGCCGTTTTTCATCATTTTTGAGGATTTGAAAAAAATGACGAAATGACAAAAACGATGGGTTATAGCCCATGTTTTTAGAAATTTAAAAAAAAAAAGTTAGCCTCGTTTCTCATCATTTTGGACCATGGGCTATAGCCCATATCGTACGGCATACTATAGCGCGCCGTTTTTCATCATTTTTGAGGATTTGAAAAAAATGACGAAATGACAAAAACGATGGGTTATAGCCCATGTTTTTAGAAATTTTGAAAAAAAAAAGTTAGCCTCGTTTCTCATCATTTTGGACCATGGGCTATAGCCCATATCGTACGGCATACTATAGCGCGCCGTTTTTCATCATTTTTGAGGATTTGAAAAAAATGACGAAATGACAAAAACGATGGGTTATAGCCCATGTTTTTAGAAATTTTGAAAAAAAAAGTTAGCCTCGTTTCTCATCATTTTGGACCATGGGCTATAGCCCATATCGTACGGCATACTATAGTGCGCCGTTTTTCATCATTTTTGAGGATTTGAAAAAAATGACGAAATGACAAAAACGATGGGTTATAGCCCATGTTTTTTGAAATTTTGAAAAAAATAATTAGCCTCGTTTCTCATCATTTTGGACCATGGGCTATAGCCCATATCGTACGGCATACTATAGCGCGCCGTTTTTCATCATTTTTGAGGATTTGAAAAAAATGACGAAATGACAAAAACGATGGGTTATAGCCCATGTTTTTAGAAATTTTGAAAAAAAAAGTTAGCCTCGTTTCTCATCATTTTGGACCATGGGCTATAGCCCATATCGTACGGCATACTATAGCGCGCCGTTTTTCATAATTTTTGAGGATTTGAAAAAAATGACGAAATGACAAAAACGATGGGTTATAGCCCATGTTTTTAGAAATTTTGAAAAAAAAAGTTAGCCTCGTTTCTCATCATTTTGGACCATGGGCTATAGCCCATATCGTACGGCATACTATAGCGCGCCGTTTTTCATCATTTTTGAGGATTTGAAAAAAATGACGAAATGACAAAAACGATGGGTTATAGCCCATGTTTTTAGAAATTTTGAAAAAAAAAGTTAACCTCGTTTCTCATCATTTTGGACCATGGGCTATAGCCCATATCGTACGGCATACTATAGCGCGCCGTTTTTCATCATTTTTGAGGATTTAAAAAAAATGACGAAATGACAAAAACGATGGGTTATAGCCCATGTTTTTAGAAATTTTGAAAAAAAAAGTTAGCCTCGTTTCTCATCATTTTGGACCATGGGCTATAGCCCATATCGTACGGCATACTATAGCGCGCCGTTTTTCATCATTTTTGAGGATTTGAAAAAAATGACGAAATGACAAAAACGATGGGTTATAGCCCATGTTTTTAGAAATTTTGAAAAAAAAAGTTAGCCTCGTTTCTCATCATTTTGGACCATGGGCTATAGCCCATATCGTACGGCATACTATAGCGCGCCGTTTTTCATCATTTTTGAGGATTTGAAAAAAATGACGAAATGACAAAAACGATGGGTTATAGCCCATGTTTTTAGAAATTTAAAAAAAAAAAGTTAGCCTCGTTTCTCATCATTTTGGACCATGGGCTATAGCCCATATCGTACGGCATACTATAGCGCGCCGTTTTTCATCATTTTTGAGGATTTGAAAAAAATGACGAAATGACAAAAACGATGGGTTATAGCCCATGTTTTTTGAAATTTTGAAAAAAAAAGTTAGCCTCGTTTCTCATCATTTTGGACCATGGGCTATAGCCCATATCGTACGGCATACTATAGCGCGCCGTTTTTCATCATTTTTGAGGATTTGAAAAAAATGACGAAATGACAAAAACGATGGGTTATAGCCTATGTTTTTAGAAATTTTGAAAAAAAAAGTTAGCCTCGTTTCTCATCATTTTGGACCATGGGCTATAGCCCATATCGTACGGCATACTATAGCGCGCCGTTTTTCATCATTTTTGAGGATTTGAAAAAAATGACGAAATGACAAAAACGATGGGTTATAGCCCATGTTGTTAGAAATTTTGAAAAAAAAAGTTAGCCTCGTTTTTCATCATTTTGGACCATGGGCTATAGCCCATATCGTACGGCATACTATAGCGCGCCGTTTTTCATCATTTTTGAGGATTTGAAAAAAATGACGAAATGACAAAAACGATGGGTTATAGCCCATGTTTTTTGAAATTTTGAAAAAAAAATGTTAGTCTCGTTTCTCATCATTTTGGACCATGGGCTATAGCCCATATCGTACGGCATACTATAGCGCGCCGTTTTTCATCATTTTTGAGGATTTGAAAAAAATGACGAAATGACAAAAACGATGGGTTATAGCCTATGTTTTTAGAAATTTTGAAAAAAAAAGTTAGCCTCGTTTCTCATCATTTTGGACCATGGGCTATAGCCCATATCGTACGGCATACTATAGCGCGCCGTTTTTCATCATTTTTGAGGATTTGAAAAAAATGACGAAATGACAAAAACGATGGGTTATAGCCCATGTTTTTAGAAATTTTGAAAAAAAAAGTTAGCCTCGTTTTTCATCATTTTGGACCATGGGCTATAGCCCATATCGTACGGCATACTATAGCGCGCCGTTTTTCATCATTTTTGAGGATTTGAAAAAAATGACGAAATGACAAAAACGATGGGTTATAGCCCATGTTTTTAGAAATTTTGAAAAAAAAAGTTAGCCTCGTTTCTCATCATTTTGGACCATGGGCTATAGCCCATATCGTACGGCATACTATAGCGCGCCGTTTTTCATCATTTTTGAGGATTTGAAAAAAATGACGAAATGACAAAAACGATGGGTTATAGCCCATGTTTTTAGAAATTTTGAAAAAAAAAGTTAGCCTCGTTTCTCATCATTTTGGACCATGGGCTATAGCCCATATCGTACGGCATACTATAGCGCGCCGTTTTTCATCATTTTTGAGGATTTGAAAAAAATGACGAAATGACAAAAACGATGGGTTATAGCCCATGTTTTTAGAAATTTTGAAAAAAAAAGTTAGCCTCGTTTCTCATCATTTTGGACCATGGGCTATAGCCCATATCGTATGGCACACTATAGCGCCCTGTTTTTCATCATTTTTGAGGATTTGAAAAAAATGACGAAATGACAAAAACGATGGGTTATAGCCCATGTTTTTAGAAATTTTGGGAAAAAAAGTTAGCCTCGTTTCTCATCATTTTGGACCATGGGCTATAGCCCATATCGTACGGCATACTATAGCGCGCCGTTTTTCATCATTTTTGAGGATTTGAAAAAAATGACGAAATGACAAAAACGATGGGTTATAGCCCATGTTTTTAGAAATTTTGAAAAAAAAAGTTAGCCTCGTTTCTCATCATTTTGGACCATGGGCTATAGCCCATATCGTACGGCATACTATAGCGCGCCGTTTTTCATCATTTTTGAGGATTTGAAAAAAATGACGAAATGACAAAAACGATGGGTTATAGCCCATGTTTTTAGAAATTTAAAAAAAAGAAGTTAGCCTCGTTTCTCATCATTTTGGACCATGGGCTATAGCCCATATCGTACGGCATACTATAGCGCGCCGTTTTTCATCATTTTTGAGGATTTGAAAAAAATGACGAAATGACAAAAACGATGGGTTATAGCCCATGTTTTTTGAAATTTTGAAAAAAAAAGTTAGCCTCGTTTCTCATCATTTTGGACCATATCGTACGGCATACTATGGCACGCCGTTTTTCATCATTTTTGAGGATTTGAAAAAAATGAAAAAATTAAAAAAACGATGGCACTATATTGAAGCGTGCACCTACACACGCACAGGCGCACATGCGTATGCACACCTGGACCTGTAAATGAACAACACAAAAACTAATGCACTGGCGTCGGACTTCTGGTTTACCGGAACGGGGTTCAACTCCCTGCAGTGCCATGCTCAATGTGTTGTATTTACCGGAAAGGATGGGAAACATTAGCAAATTGCGGAGTGTTAGAAAAAAAAGGATCGGTTATAGCCTATGTTTTTTCATTTTCTTTTTTAAATTGCGGAAATTGCGGAATTTTTAATTTTGAACCTTTTTGAAAAATTGCGAAATTGCGGAAAATTGCGGAAAAAACGATAATATATAATAAAAACGTTTTTATACTATAGCACGCCGTTTTTCATCATTTTGGAGGATTTGAAAAAAAAGGAAAAAATAAAAAAACGATGGGTTATAGCCCATGTTTTTTGAAATTTTGAAAAAAAAAGTTATCCTCGTTTCTCATCATTTATTATATAGGCTATCATTTCTTTATGTGCTGATCGACCAATATGTTGGGGACACATGCCTACATATTTTATCTGAGATTTGGGAACAATTTATTGATTCAGCATGAAGACTAAAGCCTTCTGAATAAATCTATATGCAAGTGTATGCCTCCGCAAATGTCTACGCCACCTAAAGAGGATTTGACGGAGTTTCCGACCAACCTACGTGAGCGTCAAGTTCACGGCCATTTCCTTGAATTCCAAATTAAAATGTGGGAAATCCACGTAAATTCCGCTAGCACGTCACGTCATGTTATCATCGTAAACGCCGTTGTGAATTTGGACCATGGTGTTGCAAAGCAAAAGAAAGCGCTGGTAGTGTACTATCCAAGCTTCTGCCTGGATATAGGGTTCGAAGCCCTACAGCGCTGTAACCTGCTAACCTTAGTCCTGTTGTATGTTCACATTAAATATGAAATTCACTATTTCACCAGTGTGAAGTCAACTTGGAGAAATGGAGAGCAAAGGGTTAAATCTGGACTGACAATCATTGCCACTGACACTCTGCTGATTGTCACTCACTCACTCACTCCCCAATTGCCTCACTAATCAGTATCAGTGCATTCACTGCACCTGAGAGTAGGGCGTTGGCCAAACACAGGAAACACACAAACCTCCATGAGAAACAGCAGTGTGCATCCAAACAGGAGCAACACACACAAACAGCAGAGCAGAACGGTGCAGCCATATAAATGCTGGAGAGACAGCCGGTGAGAGAACTGTATATCTGTGACAGATCATGCCAGTTGCATGCCAGTTCATGGACACTTGTTATTGTTTGTTGTTGTTTATGATAACTTGAGTTGAAGTTAAAGGAAACATGATGGCCAATTGGACATGAACAATGAACATGATCATTTGATTTAAAATACATTTGAATTGATTATTGATTGATAAAAACGTTTCAATGATGCTAATTAATTCAGTTTATTTAATTTACATTTCATGAGTTTATTATGTTTAAAAAC
The DNA here is from genome assembly GCF_963924005.1 of Protomyctophum bolini. NCBI lineage: Eukaryota > Metazoa > Chordata > Actinopteri > Myctophiformes > Myctophidae > Protomyctophum > Protomyctophum bolini. The sequence goes on from NC_137870.1 coordinate 7,829,410, forward strand.
AGTTTAGAAACGAATTGAGCAAAAAATGAATTGATTTAGAAATGAGTTGATTAAGAGACACTTAAGTAAAAATGATATTTAGGTGTTTAGAACATGTAAAGTATGTGTATTGATTGAATGTGCATTATACTTACATTAGTTCTTTTTTATTTTCCCTTTAAGGTTTTTCACCTTACCTGACTTACCCACTAACTGACTTACACAATACCTGTACAACTGTACTCAACTACAAAGTAAAGAAGAGTAAAAAGAAGGAAACTGTGTGGTCATTGTATGAGTGAAACCCAGTAACAATCTCCATATGGTCTGTGCCATCCCTTTCAAGCAGGGAAACTGCAAAAAATACTAAATAGCTTGACAACCAGTGTTAAGATGCTGTGTTTAGATTACCCCACCTGAAACTAATCTATAATACGATATGGGCTATAGCCCATGGTCCAAAATGATGAGAAACGAGGCTAACTTTTTTTTCAAAATTTCAAAAACATGGGCTATAACCCATCGTTTTTGTCATTTCGTCATTTTTTTCAAATCGTCAAAAATGATGAAAAACGGCGCGCTATAGTATGCCGTACGATATGGGCTATAGCCCATGGTCCAAAATGATGAGAAACGAGGCTAACTTTTTTTTTCAAAATTTCAAAAAACATGGGCTGTAACCCATCGTTTTTGTCATTTCGTCATTTTTTTCAAATCCTCAAAAATGATGAAAAACGGCGCGCTATAGTATGCCGTACGATATGGGCTATAGCCCATGGTCCAAAATGATGAGAAACGAGGCTAACTTCTTTTTTCAAAATTTCAAAAAACATGGGCTATAACCCATCGTTTTTGTCATTTCGTCATTTTTTTCAAATCCTCAAAAATGATGAAAAACGGCGCGCTATAGTATGCCGTACGATATGGGCTATAGCCCATGGTCCAAAATGATGAGAAACGAGGCTAACATTTTTTTTCAAAATTTCAAAAAACATGGGCTATAACCCATCGTTTTTGTCATTTCGTCATTTTTTTCAAATCGTCAAAAATGATGAAAAACGGCGCGCTATAGTATGCCGTACGATATGGGCTATAGCCCATGGTCCAAAATGATGAGAAACGAGGCTAACTTTTTTTTTCAAAATTTCAAAAAACATGGGCTATAACCCATCGTTTTTGTCATTTCGTCATTTTTTTCAAATCCTCAAAAATGATGAAAAACGGCGCGCTATAGTATGCCGTACGATATGGGCTATAGCCCATGGTCCAAAATGATGAGAAACAAGGCTAACATTTTTTTTCAAAATTTCAAAAAACATGGGCTATAACCCATCGTTTTTGTCATTTCGTCATTTTTTTCAAATCCTCAAAAATGATGAAAAACGGCGCGCTATAGTATGCCGTACGATATGGGCTATAGCCCATGGTCCAAAATGATGAGAAACGAGGCTAACTTTTTTTTTCAAAATTTCAAAAAACATGGGCTATAACCCATCGTTTTTGTCATTTTGTCATTTTTTTCAAATCCTCAAAAATGATGAAAAACGGCGCGCTATAGTATGCCGTACGATATGGGCTATAGCCCATGGTCCAAAATGATGAGAAACGAGGCTAACTTTTTTTTCCAAAATTTCAAAAACATGGGCTATAACCCATCGTTTTTGTCATTTCGTCATTTTTTTCAAATCCTCAAAAATGATGAAAAACGGCGCGCTATAGTATGCCGTACGATATGGGCTATAGCCCATGGTCCAAAATGATGAGAAACGAGGCTAACTTTTTTTTTCAAAATTTCAAAAAACATGGGCTATAACCCATCGTTTTTGTCATTTCGTCATTTTTTTCAAATCCTCAAAAATGATGAAAAACGGCGCGCTATAGTATGCCGTACGATATGGGCTATAGCCCATGGTCCAAAATGATGAGAAACGAGGCTAACTTTTTTTTTCAAAATTTCAAAAAACATGGGATATAACCCATCGTTTTTGTCATTTCGTCATTTTTTTCAAATCCTCAAAAATGATGAAAAACGGCGCGCTATAGTATGCCGTACGATATGGGCTATAGCCCATGGTCCAAAATGATGAGAAACGAGGCTAACTTTTTTTTTCAAAATTTCAAAAACATGGGCTATAACCCATCGTTTTTGTCATTTCGTCATTTTTTTCAAATCCTCAAAAATGATGAAAAACGGCGCGCTATAGTATGCCGTACGATATGGGCTATAGCCCATGGTCCAAAATGATGAGAAACGAGGCTAACATTTTTTTTCAAAATTTCAAAAAACATGGGCTATAACCCATCGTTTTTGTCATTTTGTCATTTTTTTCAAATCCTCAAAAATGATGAAAAACGGCGCGCTATAGTATGCCGTACGATATGGGCTATAGCCCATGGTCCAAAATGATGAGAAACGAGGCTAACTTTTTTTTCCAAAATTTCAAAAACATGGGCTATAACCCATCGTTTTTGTCATTTCGTCATTTTTTTCAAATCCTCAAAAATGATGAAAAATGGCGCGCTATAGTATGCCGTACGATATGGGCTATAGCCCATGGTCCAAAATGATGAGAAACGAGGCTAACTTTTTTTTTCAAAATTTAAAAAACATGGGCTATAACCCATCGTTTTTGTCATTTTGTAATTTTTTTCAAATCCTCAAAAATGATGAAAAACGGCGCGCTATAGTATGCCGTACGATATGGGCTATAGCCCATGGTCCAAAATGATGAGAAACGAGGCTAACTTTTTTTTTCAAAATTTCAAAAACATGGGCTATAACCCATCGTTTTTGTCATTTCGTCATTTTTTTCAAATCCTCAAAAATGATGAAAAACGGCGCGCTATAGTATGCCGTACGATATGGGCTATAGCCTATGGTCCAAAATGATGAGAAACGAGGCTAACTTTTTTTTCCAAAATTTCAAAAACATGGGTTATAACCCATCGTTTTTGTCATTTCGACATTTTTTTAAAATCCTCAAAAATGATGAAAAACGGCGCGCTATAGTATGCCGTACGATATGGGCTATAGCCCATGGTCCAAAATGATGAGAAACGAGGCTAACTTTTTTTTCCAAAATTTCAAAAACATGGGCTATAACCCATCGTTTTTGTCATTTCGTCATTTTTTTCAAATCCTCAAAAATGATGAAAAATGGCGCGCTATAGTATGCCGTACGATATGGGCTATAGCCCATGGTCCAAAATGATGAGAAACGAGGCTAACTTTTTTTTTCAAAATTTAAAAAACATGGGCTATAACCCATCGTTTTTGTCATTTTGTAATTTTTTTCAAATCCTCAAAAATGATGAAAAACGGCGCGCTATAGTATGCCGTACGATATGGGCTATAGCCCATGGTCCAAAATGATGAGAAACGAGGCTAACTTTTTTTTTCAAAATTTCAAAAACATGGGCTATAACCCATCGTTTTTGTCATTTCGTCATTTTTTTCAAATCCTCAAAAATGATGAAAAACGGCGCGCTATAGTATGCCGTACGATATGGGCTATAGCCTATGGTCCAAAATGATGAGAAACGAGGCTAACTTTTTTTTCCAAAATTTCAAAAACATGGGCTATAACCCATCGTTTTTGTCATTTCGTCATTTTTTTCAAATCCTCAAAAATGATGAAAAACTGCGCGCTATAGTATGCCGTACGATATGGGCTATAGCCCACGGTCCAAAATGATGAGAAACGAGGCTAACTTTTTTTTTCAAAATTTCAAAAAACATAGGCTATAACCCATCGTTTTTGTCATTTTTTCATTTTTGTCAAATCATCAAAAATGATGAAAAACGGCGCGCTATAGTATGCCGTACGATATAGGCTATAGCCCATGGTCCAAAATGATGAGAAACGAGGATAACTTTTTTTTTCAAAATTTCAAAAAACATGGGCTATAACCCATCGTTTTTGTCATTTCGTCATTTTTTTCAAATCTTCAAAAATGATGAAAAACTGCGCGCTATAGTATGCCGTACGATATGGGCTATAGCCCACGGTCCAAAATGATGAGAAACGAGGCTAACTTTTTTTTTCAACATTTCAAAAAACATGGGCTATAACCCATCGTTTTTGTCATTTCGTCATTTTTTTCAAATCCTCAAAAATGATGAAAAACGGCGCGCTATAGTATGCCGTACGATATGGGCTATAGCCCATGGTCCAAAATGATGAGAAACGAGGCTAACTTTTTTTTCCAAAATTTCAAAAACATGGGCTATAACCCATCGTTTTTGTCATTTCGTCATTTTTTTCAAATCCTCAAAAATGATGAAAAATGGCGCGCTATAGTATGCCGTACGATATGGGCTATAGCCCATGGTCCAAAATGATGAGAAACGAGGCTAACTTTTTTTTTCAAAATTTAAAAAACATGGGCTATAACCCATCGTTTTTGTCATTTTGTAATTTTTTTCAAATCCTCAAAAATGATGAAAAACGGCGCGCTATAGTATGCCGTACGATATGGGCTATAGCCCATGGTCCAAAATGATGAGAAACGAGGCTAACTTTTTTTTTCAAAATTTCAAAAACATGGGCTATAACCCATCGTTTTTGTCATTTCGTCATTTTTTTCAAATCCTCAAAAATGATGAAAAACGGCGCGCTATAGTATGCCGTACGATATGGGCTATAGCCTATGGTCCAAAATGATGAGAAACGAGGCTAACTTTTTTTTCCAAAATTTCAAAAACATGGGCTATAACCCATCGTTTTTGTCATTTCGTCATTTTTTTCAAATCCTCAAAAATGATGAAAAACTGCGCGCTATAGTATGCCGTACGATATGGGCTATAGCCCACGGTCCAAAATGATGAGAAACGAGGCTAACTTTTTTTTTCAAAATTTCAAAAAACATAGGCTATAACCCATCGTTTTTGTCATTTTTTCATTTTTGTCAAATCATCAAAAATGATGAAAAACGGCGCGCTATAGTATGCCGTACGATATAGGCTATAGCCCATGGTCCAAAATGATGAGAAACGAGGATAACTTTTTTTTTCAAAATTTCAAAAAACATGGGCTATAACCCATCGTTTTTGTCATTTCGTCATTTTTTTCAAATCTTCAAAAATGATGAAAAACTGCGCGCTATAGTATGCCGTACGATATGGGCTATAGCCCACGGTCCAAAATGATGAGAAACGAGGCTAACTTTTTTTTTCAACATTTCAAAAAACATGGGCTATAACCCATCGTTTTTGTCATTTCGTCATTTTTTTCAAATCCTCAAAAATGATGAAAAACTGCGCGCTATAGTATGCCGTACGATATGGGCTATAGCCCACGTTCCAAAATGATGAGAAACGAGGCTAACTTTTTTTTTCAAAATTTCAAAAAACATGGGCTATAACCCATCGTTTTTGTCATTTTTTTATTTTTTTCAAATCTTCAAAAATGATGAAAAACTGCGCGCTATAGTATGCCGTACGATATGGGCTATAGCCCACGGTCCAAAATGATGAGAAACGAGGCTAACTTTTTTTTTCAACATTTCAAAAAACATGGGCTATAACCCATCGTTTTTGTCATTTTGTCATTTTTTTAAAATCCTCAAAAATGATGAAAAACTGCGCGCTATAGTATGCCGTACGATATGGGCTATAGCCCACGGTCCAAAATGATGAGAAACGAGGCTAACTTTTTTTTTCAAAATTTCAAAAAACATGGGCTATAACCCATCGTTTTTGTCATTTTTTCATTTTTGTCAAATCATCAAAAATGATGAAAAACGGCGCGCTATAGTATGCCGTACGATATAGGCTATAGCCCACGGTCCAAAATGATGAGAAACGAGGATAACTTTTTTTTTCAAAATTTCAAAAAACATGGGCTATAACCCATCGTTTTTGTCATTTCGTCATTTTTTTCAAATCTTCAAAAATGATGAAAAACTGCGCGCTATAGTATGCCGTACGATATGGGCTATAGCCCACGGTCCAAAATGATGAGAAACGAGGCTAACTTTTTTTTTCAAAATTTCAAAAAACATGGGCTATAACCCATCGTTTTTGTCATTTCGTCATTTTTGTCAAATCATCAAAAATGATGAAAAACGGCGCGCTATAGTATGCCGTACGATATAGGCTATAGCCCATGGTCCAAAATGATGAGAAACGAGGATAACTTTTTTTTTCAAAATTTCAAAAAACATGGGCTATAACCCATCGTTTTTGTCATTTCGTCATTTTTTCAAATCTTCAAAAATGATGAAAAACTGCGCGCTATAGTATGCCGTACGATATGGGCTATAGCCCACGGTCCAAAATGTTGAGAAACGAGGCTAACTTTTTTTTTCAAAATTTCAAAAAACATGGGATATAACCCATCGTTTTTGTCATTTTTTCATTTTTTTCAAATCTTCAAAAATGATGAAAAACTGCGCGCTATAGTATGCCGTACGATATTTCAAAAAACATGGGCTATAACCCATCGTTTTTGTCATTTCGTCATTTTTTTAAAATCCTCAAAAATGATCAAAAACTGCGCGCTATAGTATGCCGTACGATATGGGCTATAGCCCACGGTCCAAAATGATGAGAAACGAGGCTAACTTTTTTTTCAACATTTCAAAAAACATGGGCTATAACCCATCGTTTTTGTCATTTCGTCATTTTTTTCAAATCCTCAAAAATGATGAAAAACTGCGCGCTATAGTATGCCGTACGATATGGGCTATAGCCCACAGTCCAAAATGATGAGAAACGAGGCTAACTTTTTTTTTCAAAATTTCAAAAAACATGGGCTATAACCCATCGTTTTTGTCATTTTTTTCATTTTTGACAAATCATCAAAAATGATGAAAAACGGCGCGCTATAGTATGCCGTACGATATAGGCTATAGCCCATGGTCCAAAATGATGAGAAACGAGGATAACTTTTTTTTCCAAAATTTCAAAAAACATGGGCTATAACCCATCGTTTTTGTCATTTCGTCATTTTTTTCAAATCATCAAAAATGATGAAAAACTGCGCGCTATAGTATGCCGTACGATATGGGCTATAGCCCACGGTCCAAAATGATGAGAAACGAGGCTAACTTTTTTTTTCAACATTTCAAAAAACATGGGCTATAACCCATCGTTTTTGTCATTTCGTCATTTTTGTCAAATCATCAAAAATGATGAAAAACGGCGCGCTATAGTATGCCGTACGATATAGGCTATAGCCCATGGTCCAAAATGATGAGAAACGAGGATAACTTTTTTTTTCAAAATTTCAAAAAACATGGGCTATAACCCATCGTTTTTGTCATTTCGTCATTTTTTTCAAATCTTCAAAAATGATGAAAAAATGCGCGCTATAGTATGCCGTACGATATGGGCTATAGACCACGGTCCAAAATGATGAGAAACGAGGCTAACTTTTTTTTTCAACATTTCAAAAAACATGGGCTATAACCCATCGTTTTTGTCATTTCGTCATTTTTTTCAAATCCTCAAAAATGATGAAAAACTGCGCGCTATAGTATGCCGTACGATATGGGCTATAGCCCACGGTCCAAAATGATGAGAAACGAGACTAACTTTTTTTTCCAAAATTTCAAAAAACATGGGCTATAACCCATCGTTTTTGTCATTTTTTCATTTTTGTCAAATCATCAAAAATGATGAAAAACGGCGCGCTATAGTATGCCGTACGATATAGGCTATAGCCCATGGTCCAAAATGATGAGAAACGAGGATAACTTTTTTTTTCAGAATTTCAAAAAACATGGGCTATAACCCATCGTTTTTGTCATTTCGTCATTTTTTTCAAATCTTCAAAAATGATGAAAAACTGCGCGCTATAGTATGCCGTACGATATAGGCACCAAAATTTTGGTGTCCAAATGCGGAAGTGCACCCAGAGTGCACCTCGGTGAAATGCTGAATCAGCGAAAAGACGGTACTTCCGGCAGCCTTCCGGGTGCTTCAAAACGCCACTGAGCAACTTCCACTGACATGAATAGCAGAGGGGGCGGAGCTTCGCGTTAGTTTAGTCTCTATCCTTTTAATACTCTATGGCTATAACCCATTGTTTTTGTCATTTTTTCATTTTTGTCAAATCATCAAAAATGATGAAAAACGGCGCGCTATAGTATGCCGTACGATATAGGCTATAGCCCATGGTCCAAAATGATGAGAAACGAGGATAACTTTTTTTTTCAAAATTTCAAAAAACATGGGCTATAGCCCATATCGTACGGCATACTATAGCGCGCAGTTTTTCATCATTTTTGAAGATTTGAAAAAAATGACGAAATGACAAAAACGATGGGTTATAGCCCATGTTTTTTGAAATTTTGAAAAAAAAAGTTATCCTCGTTTCTCATCATTTTGGACCATGGGCTATAGCCTATATCGTACGGCATACTATAGCGCGCCGTTTTTCATCATTTTTGATGATTTGACAAAAATGAAAAAATGACAAAAACGATGGGTTATAGCCCATGTTTTTTGAAATTTGAAAAAAAAAGTTAGCCTCGTTTCTCATCATTTTGGACCGTGGGCTATAGCCCATATCGTACGGCATACTATAGCGCGCAGTTTTTCATCATTTTTGAGGATTTGAAAAAAATGACGAAATGACAAAAACGATGGGTTATAGCCCATGTTTTTAGAAATGTTGGAAAAAAAAGTTAGCCTCGTTTCTCATCATTTTGGACCATGGGCTATAGCCCATATCGTACGGCATACTATAGCGCGCCGTTTTTCATCATTTTTGAGGATTTGAAAAAAATGACGAAATGACAAAAACGATGGGTTATAGCCCATGTTTTTAGAAATTTAAAAAAAAAAAGTTAGCCTCGTTTCTCATCATTTTGGACCATGGGCTATAGCCCATATCGTACGGCATACTATAGCGCGCCGTTTTTCATCATTTTTGAGGATTTGAAAAAAATGACGAAATGACAAAAACGATGGGTTATAGCCCATGTTTTTTGAAATGTTGAAAAAAAAAGTTAGCCTCGTTTCTCATCATTTTGGACCGTGGTCTATAGCCCATATCGTACGGCATACTATAGCGCGCAGTTTTTCATCATTTTTGAAGATTTGAAAAAAATGACAAAATGACAAAAACGATGGGTTATAGCCCATGTTTTTTGAAATGTTGAAAAAAAAAGTTAGCCTCGTTTCTCATCATTTTGGACCATGGGCTATAGCCTATATCGTACGGCATACTATAGCGCGCCGTTTTTCATCATTTTTGATGATTTGACAAAAATGACGAAATGACAAAAACGATGGGTTATAGCCCATGTTTTTTGAAATGTTGAAAAAAAAAGTTAGCCTCGTTTCTCATCATTTTGGACCGTGGGCTATAGCCCATATCGTACGGCATACTATAGCGCGCAGTTTTTCATCATTTTTGAAGATTTGAAAAAAATGACGAAATGACAAAAACGATGGGTTATAGCCCATGTTTTTTGGAATTTTGGGAAAAAAAGTTATCCTCGTTTCTCATCATTTTGGACCATGGGCTATAGCCTATATCGTACGGCATACTATAGCGCGCCGTTTTTCATCATTTTTGATGATTTGACAAAAATGAAAAAATGACAAAAACGATGGGTTATAGCCCATGTTTTTTGAAATTTTGAAAAAAAAAGTTAGCCTCGTTTCTCATCATTTTGGACCGTGGGCTATAGCCCATATCGTACGGCATACTATAGCGCGCAGTTTTTCATCATTTTTGAGGATTTGACAAAAATGAAAAAATGACAAAAACGATGGGTTATAGCCCATGTTTTTTGAAATGTTGAAAAAAAAAGTTAGCCTCGTTTCTCATCATTTTGGACCGTGGGCTATAGCCCATATCGTACGGCATACTATAGCGCGCAGTTTTTCATCATTTTTGAAGATTTGAAAAAAATGACGAAATGACAAAAACGATGGGTTATAGCCCATGTTTTTTGAAATTTTGAAAAAAAAAGTTATCCTCGTTTCTCATCATTTTGGACCATGGGCTATAGCCTATATCGTACGGCATACTATAGCGCGCCGTTTTTCATCATTTTTGATGATTTGACAAAAATGAAAAAATGACAAAAACGATGGGTTATAGCCCATGTTTTTTGAAATTTTGAAAAAAAAAGTTAGCCTCGTTTCTCATCATTTTGGACCGTGGGCTATAGCCCATATCGTACGGCATACTATAGCGCGCAGTTTTTCATCATTTTTGAGGATTTGAAAAAAATGACGAAATGACAAAAACGATGGGTTATAGCCCATGTTTTTTGAAATGTTGGAAAAAAAAGTTAGCCTCGTTTCTCATCATTTTGGACCGTGGTCTATAGCCCATATCGTACGGCATACTATAGCGCGCAGTTTTTCATCATTTTTGAAGATTTGAAAAAAATGACGAAATGACAAAAACGATGGGTTATAGCCCATGTTTTTTGAAATGTTGAAAAAAAAAGTTAGCCTCGTTTCTCATCATTTTGGACCATGGGCTATAGCCTATATCGTACGGCATACTATAGCGCGCCGTTTTTCATCATTTTTGATGATTTGACAAAAATGACGAAATGACAAAAACGATGGGTTATAGCCCATGTTTTTTGAAATGTTGAAAAAAAAAGTTAGCCTCGTTTCTCATCATTTTGGACCGTGGGCTATAGCCCATATCGTACGGCATACTATAGCGCGCAGTTTTTCATCATTTTTGAAGATTTGAAAAAAATGACGAAATGACAAAAACGATGGGTTATAGCCCATGTTTTTTGAAATTTTGGAAAAAAAAGTTATCCTCGTTTCTCATCATTTTGGACCATGGGCTATAGCCTATATCGTACGGCATTCTATAGCGCGCAGTTTTTCATCATTTTTGAGGATTTGACAAAAATGAAAAAATTACAAAAACGATGGGTTATAGCCCATGTTTTTTGAAATTTTGAAAAAAAAAGTTAGCCTCGTTTCTCATCATTTTGGACCGTGGGCTATAGCCCATATCGTACGGCATACTATAGCGCGCAGTTTTTCATCATTTTTGAAGATTTGAAAAAAATGACGAAATGACAAAAACGATGGGTTATAGCCCATGTTTTTTGAAATTTTGAAAAAAAAAGTTATCCTCGTTTCTCATCATTTTGGACCATGGGCTATAGCCTATATCGTACGGCATACTATAGCGCGCCGTTTTTCATCATTTTTGATGATTTGACAAAAATGAAAAAATGACAAAAACGATGGGTTATAGCCCATGTTTTTTGAAATTTTGAAAAAAAAAGTTAGCCTCGTTTCTCATCATTTTGGACCGTGGGCTATAGCCCATATCGTACGGCATACTATAGCGCGCAGTTTTTCATCATTTTTGAGGATTTGAAAAAAATGACGAAATGACAAAAACGATGGGTTATAGCCCATGTTTTTAGAAATGTTGAAAAAAAAAGTTAGCCTCGTTTCTCATCATTTTGGACCATGGGCTATAGCCCATATCGTACGGCATACTATAGCGCGCCGTTTTTCATCATTTTTGAGGATTTGAAAAAAATGACGAAATGACAAAAACGATGGGTTATAGCCCATGTTTTTAGAAATTTAAAAAAAAAAAGTTAGCCTCGTTTCTCATCATTTTGGACCATGGGCTATAGCCCATATCGTACGGCATACTATAGCGCGCCGTTTTTCATCATTTTTGAGGATTTGAAAAAAATGACGAAATGACAAAAACGATGGGTTATAGCCCATGTTTTTTGAAATTTTGAAAAAAAAAGTTAGCCTCGTTTCTCATCATTTTGGACCATGGGCTATAGCCCATATCGTACGGCATACTATAGCGCGCCGTTTTTCATCATTTTTGAGGATTTGAAAAAAATGACGAAATGACAAAAACGATGGGTTATAGCCTATGTTTTTAGAAATTTTGAAAAAAAAAGTTAGCCTCGTTTCTCATCATTTTGGACCATGGGCTATAGCCCATATCGTACGGCATACTATAGCGCGCCGTTTTTCATCATTTTTGAGGATTTGAAAAAAATGACGAAATGACAAAAACGATGGGTTATAGCCCATGTTTTTTGAAATTTTGAAAAAAAAAGTTAGCCTCGTTTCTCATCATTTTGGACCATGGGCTATAGCCCATATCGTACGGCATACTATAGCGCGCCGTTTTTCATCATTTTTGAGGATTTGAAAAAAATGACGAAATGACAAAAACGATGGGTTATAGCCCATGTTTTTTGAAATGTTGAAAAAAAAAGTTAGCCTCGTTTCTCATCATTTTGGACCGTGGGCTATAGCCCATATCGTACGGCATACTATAGCGTGCAGTTTTTCATCATTTTTGAAGATTTGAAAAAAATGAAAAAATGACAAAAACGATGGGTTATAGCCCATGTTTTTTGAAATTTTGAAAAAAAAAGTTAGCCTCGTTTCTCATCATTTTGGAACGTGGGCTATAGCCCATATCGTACGGCATTCTATAGCGCGCAGTTTTTCATCATTTTTGAGGATTTGAAAAAAATGACGAAATGACAAAAACGATGGGTTATAGCCCATGTTTTTTGAAATGTTGGAAAAAAAAGTTAGCCTCGTTTCTCATCATTTTGGACCGTGGGCTATAGCCCATATCGTACGGCATACTATAGCGCGCAGTTTTTCATCATTTTTGAAGATTTGAAAAAAATGACGAAATGACAAAAACGATGGGTTATAGCCCATGTTTTTTGAAATTTTGAAAAAAAAAGTTATCCTCGTTTCTCATCATTTTGGACCATGGGCTATAGCCTATATCGTACGGCATACTATAGCGCGCCGTTTTTCATCATTTTTGATGATTTGACAAAAATGAAAAAATGACAAAAACGATGGGTTATAGCCTATGTTTTTTGAAATTTTGAAAAAAAAAGTTAGCCTCGTTTCTCATCATTTTGGACCGTGGGCTATAGCCCATATCGTACGGCATACTATAGCGCGCAGTTTTTCATCATTTTTGAGGATTTGAAAAAAATGACGAAATGACAAAAACGATGGGTTATAGCCCATGTTTTTTGAAATGTTGAAAAAAAAAGTTAGCCTCGTTTCTCATCATTTTGGACCGTGGGCTATAGCCCATATCGTACGGCATACTATAGCGCGCAGTTTTTCATCATTTTTGAAGATTTGAAAAAAATGACGAAATGACAAAAACGATGGGTTATAGCCCATGTTTTTTGAAATTTTGAAAAAAAAAGTTATCCTCGTTTCTCATCATTTTGGACCATGGGCTATAGCCTATATCGTACGGCATACTATAGCGCGCCGTTTTTCATCATTTTTGATGATTTGACAAAAATGAAAAAATGACAAAAACGATGGGTTATAGCCCATGTTTTTTGAAATTTTGAAAAAAAAAGTTAGCCTCGTTTCTCATCATTTTTGACCGTGGGCTATAGCCCATATCGTACGGCATACTATAGCGCGCAGTTTTTCATCATTTTTGAGGATTTGAAAAAAATGACGAAATGACAAAAACGATGGGTTATAGCCCATGTTTTTAGAAATGTTGAAAAAAAAAGTTAGCCTCGTTTCTCATCATTTTGGACCATGGGCTATAGCCCATATCGTACGGCATACTATAGCGCGCCGTTTTTCATCATTTTTGAGGATTTGAAAAAAATGACGAAATGACAAAAACGATGGGTTATAGCCCATGTTTTTAGAAATTAAAAAAAAAAAAGTTAGCCTCGTTTCTCATAATTTTGGACCGTGGGCTATAGCCCATATCGTACGGCATACTATAGCGCGCAGTTTTTCATCATTTTTGAGGATTTGAAAAAAATGACGAAATGACAAAAACGATGGGTTATAGCCCATGTTTTTTGAAATGTTGAAAAAAAAAGTTAGCCTCGTTTCTCATCATTTTGGACCGTGGGCTATAGCCCATATCGTACGGCATACTATAGCGCGCAGTTTTTCATCATTTTTGAAGATTTGAAAAAAATGACGAAATGACAAAAACGATGGGTTATAGCCCATGTTTTTTGAAATTTTGAAAAAAAAAGTTATCCTCGTTTCTCATCATTTTGGACCATGGGCTATAGCCTATATCGTACGGCATACTATAGCGCGCCGTTTTTCATCATTTTTGATGATTTGACAAAAATGAAAAAATGACAAAAACGATGGGTTATAGCCCATGTTTTTTGAAATTTTGAAAAAAAAAGTTAGCCTCGTTTCTCATCATTTTGGACCGTGGGCTATAGCCCATATCGTACGGCATACTATAGCGCGCAGTTTTTCATCATTTTTGAGGATTTGAAAAAAATGACGAAATGACAAAAACGATGGGTTATAGCCCATGTTTTTAGAAATGTTGAAAAAAAAAGTTAGCCTCGTTTCTCATCATTTTGGACCATGGGCTATAGCCCATATCGTACGGCATACTATAGCGCGCCGTTTTTCATCATTTTTGAGGATTTGAAAAAAATGACGAAATGACAAAAACGATGGGTTATAGCCCATGTTTTTTGAAATTTTGAAAAAAAAAGTTAGCCTCGTTTCTCATCATTTTGGACCATGGGCTATAGCCCATATCGTACGGCATACTATAGCGCGCCGTTTTTCATCATTTTTGAGGATTTGAAAAAAATGACGAAATGACAAAAACGATGGGTTATAGCCTATGTTTTTAGAAATTTTGAAAAAAAAAGTTAGCCTCGTTTCTCATCATTTTGGACCATGGGCTATAGCCCATATCGTACGGCATACTATAGCGCGCCGTTTTTCATCATTTTTGAGGATTTGAAAAAAATGACGAAATGACAAAAACGATGGGTTATAGCCCATGTTTTTAGAAATTTTGAAAAAAAAAGTTAGCCTCGTTTTTCATCATTTTGGACCATGGGCTATAGCCCATATCGTACGGCATACTATAGCGCGCCGTTTTTCATCATTTTTGAAGATTTGAAAAAAATGACGAAATGACAAAAACGATGGGTTATAGCCCATGTTTTTAGAAATGTTGAAAAAAAAAGTTAGCCTCGTTTCTCATCATTTTGGACCATGGGCTATAGCCCATATCGTACGGCATATTATAGCGCGCCGTTTTTCATCATTTTTGAGGATTTGAAAAAAATGACGAAATGACAAAAACGATGGGTTATAGCCCATGTTTTAAAAAAAAGTTAGCCTCGTTTCTCATCATTTTGGACCATGGGCTATAGCCCATATCGTACGGCATACTATAGCGCGCCGTTTTTCATCATTTTTGA
Source organism: Protomyctophum bolini (assembly GCF_963924005.1). NCBI lineage: Eukaryota > Metazoa > Chordata > Actinopteri > Myctophiformes > Myctophidae > Protomyctophum > Protomyctophum bolini. The sequence continues at coordinate 7,844,575 of NC_137870.1, forward strand.
GGATTTGAAAAAAATGACGAAATGACAAAACGATGGGTTATAGCCCATGTTTTTTGAAATTTTGAAAAAAAAAGTTAGCCTCGTTTCTCATCATTTTGGACCATGGGCTATAGCCCATATCGTACGGCATACTATAGCGCGCCGTTTTTCATCATTTTTGAGGATTTGAAAAAAATGACGAAATGACAAAAACGATGGGTTATAGCCTATGTTTTTAGAAATTTTGAAAAAAAAAGTTAGCCTCGTTTCTCATCATTTTGGACCATGGGCTATAGCCCATATCGTACGGCATACTATAGCGCGCCGTTTTTCATCATTTTTGAGGATTTGAAAAAAATGACGAAATGACAAAAACGATGGGTTATAGCCCATGTTTTTAGAAATTTTGAAAAAAAAAGTTAGCCTCGTTTTTCATCATTTTGGACCATGGGCTATAGCCCATATCGTACGGCATACTATAGCGCGCCGTTTTTCATCATTTTTGAAGATTTGAAAAAAATGACAAAATGACAAAAACGATGGGTTATAGCCCATGTTTTTTGAAATTTTGGAAAAAAAGGTTATCCTCGTTTCTCATCATTTTGGACCATGGGCTATAGCCCATATCGTACGGCATACTATAGCGCGCAGTTTTTCATCATTTTTGAGGATTTGAAAAAAATGACGAAATGACAAAAACGATGGGTTATAGCCCATGTTTTTTGAAATGTTGAAAAAAAAGTTAGCCTCGTTTCTCATCATTTTGGACCGTGGGCTATAGCCCATATCGTACGGCATACTATAGCGCGCAGTTTTTCATCATTTTTGAAGATTTAAAAAAATGACGAAATGACAAAAACGATGGGTTATAGCCCATGTTTTTTGAAATTTTGAAAAAAAAAGTTAGCCTCGTTTCTCATCATTTTGGACCGTGGGCTATAGCCCATATCGTACGGCATACTATAGCGCGCAGTTTTTCATCATTTTTGAGGATTTTAAAAAAATGACAAAATGACAAAAACGATGGGTTATAGCCCATGTTTTTTGAAATGTTGAAAAAAAAAGTTAGCCTCGTTTCTCATCATTTTGGACCGTGGGCTATAGCCCATATCGTACGGCATACTATAGCGCGCAGTTTTTCATCATTTTTGATGATTTGACAAAAATGAAAAAATGACAAAAACGATGGGTTATAGCCTATGTTTTTTGAAATTTTGAAAAAAAAAGTTAGCCTCGTTTCTCATCATTTTGGACCGTGGGCTATAGCCCATATCGTACGGCATACTATAGCGCGCAGTTTTTCATCATTTTTGAGGATTTGAAAAAAATGACGAAATGACAAAAACGATGGGTTATAGCCCATGTTTTTTGAAATGTTGAAAAAAAAAGTTAGCCTCGTTTCTCATCATTTTGGACCGTGGGCTATAGCCCATATCGTACGGCATACTATAGCGCGCAGTTTTTCATCATTTTTGAAGATTTGAAAAAAATGACGAAATGACAAAAACGATGGGTTATAGCCCATGTTTTTTGAAATTTTGAAAAAAAAAGTTATCCTCGTTTCTCATCATTTTGGACCATGGGCTATAGCCTATATCGTACGGCATACTATAGCGCGCCGTTTTTCATCATTTTTGATGATTTGACAAAAATGAAAAAATGACAAAAACGATGGGTTATAGCCCATGTTTTTTTTAATTTTGAAAAAAAAGGTTAGCCTCGTTTCTCATCATTTTGGACCGTGGGCTATAGCCCATATCGTACGGCATACTATAGCGCGCAGTTTTTCATCATTTTTGAGGATTTGAAAAAAATGATGAAATGACAAAAACGATGGGTTATAGCCCATGTTTTTAGAAATGTTGAAAAAAAAAGTTAGCCTCGTTTCTCATCATTTTGGACCATGGGCTATAGCCCATATCGTACGGCATACTATAGCGCGCCGTTTTTCATCATTTTTGAGGATTTGAAAAAAATGACGAAATGACAAAAACGATGGGTTATAGCCTATGTTTTTAGAAATTTTGAAAAAAAAAGTTAGCCTCGTTTCTCATCATTTTGGACCATGGGCTATAGCCCATATCGTACGGCATACTATAGCGCGCCGTTTTTCATCATTTTTGAGGATTTGAAAAAAATGACGAAATGACAAAAACGATGGGTTATAGCCCATGTTTTTTGAAATTTTGAAAAAAAAAGTTAGCCTCGTTTCTCATCATTTTGGACCATGGGCTATAGCCCATATCGTACGGCATACTATAGCGCGCCGTTTTTCATCATTTTTGAGGATTTGAAAAAAATGACGAAATGACAAAAACGATGGGTTATAGCCCATGTTTTTTGAAATGTTGAAAAAAAAAGTTAGCCTCGTTTCTCATCATTTTGGACCGTGGGCTATAGCCCATATCGTACGGCATACTATAGCGTGCAGTTTTTCATCATTTTTGAAGATTTGAAAAAAATGAAAAAATGACAAAAACGATGGGTTATAGCCCATGTTTTTTGAAATTTTGAAAAAAAAAGTTAGCCTCGTTTCTCATCATTTTGGAACGTGGGCTATAGCCCATATCGTACGGCATTCTATAGCGCGCAGTTTTTCATCATTTTTGAGGATTTGAAAAAAATGACGAAATGACAAAAACGATGGGTTATAGCTAGAGTTGTCCCGATCACGTTTTTTTGCTCCCGATCCGATCCCGATCATTTGAGTTTGAGTATCTGCCGATCCCGATATTTCCCGATCCGATCACTTTCTTTTGCTCCCGATACAATTCCGATCATTTCCGATAATTCTTCCCAATCAGATACATTTTGGCAATGCAGTAAAAAAAAAAAAGGGACTAAAACGGTTCCGAACTGCCGCCCCGTGTCCGAAACGGTTGAGAAATGACAGAGTTACTGTGTGCCGGTCCCTCTACTGTACCCTCTACTGTACTGTACTGGCACACACGAAATCATCATATACAGTTAATATGGGCATGTGTTTGTGTGCGTGTGTTAGGTTGCACACAGGTGGTGAAAAACAACCATGCCGTTTTCATGCTCATACCCAGCCAGCCAGGCAGGCACCCACACACATAAGTCCAAGGGACTGGCTTGCACCACTCAAAAAGTTTATTTATAGCATTATCTTTTATTCTTTTTTTAGCATATATTATTTTATTAGACATTTCTGCCTTTTCATTATTTAAAGGGGGGAAAAAAACCTTATATTGCTATTTTAATGTGCCTCATCATTATGTTCAAGGGAAAAATAATGCACCTATGCGCTCACACGTGGTGCAGAGTCGCAGCACATGCAGGGAGGAGAGGAGAGCTCTCTGGGGAGAGGAGGGATTCACAGCAGAGTGCCGTGTCGTACAGAAACATTTACAAAAGTTTACAATAAAGATATCTGCATGAGATATTATGCTTATATTATTAGAAGAAGGGTTTCTATCTACAGTCATGGATTGGACATAGAGTATTTTGTTGGGACTTTTCAGACGGAATATTCTTCTGCTCCGGGTGGACAGAGCAACAACAACGAGTTGTTTTTGCTCTCTCTCTCCCTTTTTAGCACTCAAACAGCGAGTGCAGATGCAGAAGCAGATCTGAACAAGACGGTGCTTAGAAGCCTGTTGATTCGAGTTTACTCCGCTGTGTGTGTCTCTGTGTATGACGATCAATAATTATTCCACCGAGTGGTCTTTGCGAGGGCTGGATTCTCCTCATCATCTCTCTCTCTCTCTCTCTCTCTCTCTCTGTGGTTCCTTCTTTTTAAAAGTCGCTTTAAGCGTCGGTTGTTTCAGTGCAGCCGCTGCCGCTTGTTGTCGTTAGCTTTCTGCTATTAGCCTACTAGCCACGCAAGTTACACGAACGTCGCCATTCGTCGCCCAATAGCAAATCTACAAGATCACAGCGCGTTGCGAAAGCAACTCTTTGTGAGCTTGCAGATCTGCTGTTTAGGGCCAACGTCACTGTCGTGCGCTAAGTTTTCCTAGGAGCAGCAGCAAGAGGCTGCTTCGAGAGGAGGATGTTTTGTTGTTATTAATTATGAACCAATCTGTATTAAAAAACAAAACTAAAGACTCGGGAGGATGACTTTAAGACTTATAGATGGTCACGTTTCTTCTGTAACGTTAAATACAATTAAGAAAAGATTTAATAAAAAAAATAATATATATATTTAATAAATAATTTTTTCCCGATATTTTTTTCCCGATCCCGATCTTTTGAAAATGACGTGATCGGGCCCGATCGATCGGGAGGCCGATCGATCGGGAGGCCGATCGATCGGGACATCCCTAGTTATAGCCCATGTTTTTTGAAATGTTGGAAAAAAAAGTTAGCCTCGTTTCTCATCATTTTGGACCGTGGGCTATAGCCCATATCGTACGGCATACTATAGCGCGCAGTTTTTCATCATTTTTGAAGATTTGAAAAAAATGACGAAATGACAAAGACGATGGGTTATAGCCCATGTTTTTTGAAATTTTGAAAAAAAAAGTTATCCTCGTTTCTCATCATTTTGGACCATGGGCTATAGCCTATATCGTACGGCATACTATAGCGCGCCGTTTTTCATCATTTTTGATGATTTGACAAAAATGAAAAAATGACAAAAACGATGGGTTATAGCCCATGTTTTTTTAAATTTTGAAAAAAAAAGTTAGCCTCGTTTCTCATCATTTTGGACCGTGGGCTATAGCCCATATCGTACGGCATACTATAGCGCGCAGTTTTTCATCATTTTTGAGGATTTGAAAAAAATGATGAAATGACAAAAACGATGGGTTATAGCCCATGTTTTTAGAAATGTTGAAAAAAAAAGTTAGCCTCGTTTCTCATCATTTTGGACCATGGGCTATAGCCCATATCGTACGGCATACTATAGCGCGCCGTTTTTCATCATTTTTGAGGATTTGAAAAAAATGACGAAATGACAAAAACGATGGGTTATAGCCTATGTTTTTAGAAATTTTGAAAAAAAAAGTTAGCCTCGTTTCTCATCATTTTGGACCATGGGCTATAGCCCATATCGTACGGCATACTATAGCGCGCCGTTTTTCATCATTTTTGAGGATTTGAAAAAAATGACGAAATGACAAAAACGATGGGTTATAGCCCATGTTTTTTGAAATTTTGAAAAAAAAAGTTAGCCTCGTTTCTCATCATTTTGGACCATGGGCTATAGCCCATATCGTACGGCATACTATAGCGCGCCGTTTTTCATCATTTTTGAGGATTTGAAAAAAATGACGAAATGACAAAAACGATGGGTTATAGCCCATGTTTTTTGAAATGTTGAAAAAAAAAGTTAGCCTCGTTTCTCATCATTTTGGACCGTGGGCTATAGCCCATATCGTACGGCATACTATAGCGTGCAGTTTTTCATCATTTTTGAAGATTTGAAAAAAATGAAAAAATGACAAAAACGATGGGTTATAGCCCATGTTTTTTGAAATTTTGAAAAAAAAAGTTAGCCTCGTTTCTCATCATTTTGGAACGTGGGCTATAGCCCATATCGTACGGCATTCTATAGCGCGCAGTTTTTCATCATTTTTGAGGATTTGAAAAAAATGACGAAATGACAAAAACGATGGGTTATAGCCCATGTTTTTTGAAATGTTGGAAAAAAAAGTTAGCCTCGTTTCTCATCATTTTGGACCGTGGGCTATAGCCCATATCGTACGGCATACTATAGCGCGCAGTTTTTCATCATTTTTGAAGATTTGAAAAAAATGACGAAATGACAAAAACGATGGGTTATAGCCCATGTTTTTTGAAATTTTGAAAAAAAAAGTTATCCTCGTTTCTCATCATTTTGGACCATGGGCTATAGCCTATATCGTACGGCATACTATAGCGCGCCGTTTTTCATCATTTTTGATGATTTGACAAAAATGAAAAAATGACAAAAACGATGGGTTATAGCCTATGTTTTTTGAAATTTTGAAAAAAAAAGTTAGCCTCGTTTCTCATCATTTTGGACCGTGGGCTATAGCCCATATCGTACGGCATACTATAGCGCGCAGTTTTTCATCATTTTTGAGGATTTGAAAAAAATGACGAAATGACAAAAACGATGGGTTATAGCCCATGTTTTTTGAAATGTTGAAAAAAAAAGTTAGCCTCGTTTCTCATCATTTTGGACCGTGGGCTATAGCCCATATCGTACGGCATACTATAGCGCGCAGTTTTTCATCATTTTTGAAGATTTGAAAAAAATGACGAAATGACAAAAACGATGGGTTATAGCCCATGTTTTTTGAAATTTTGAAAAAAAAAGTTATCCTCGTTTCTCATCATTTTGGACCATGGGCTATAGCCTATATCGTACGGCATACTATAGCGCGCCGTTTTTCATCATTTTTGATGATTTGACAAAAATGAAAAAATGACAAAAACGATGGGTTATAGCCCATGTTTTTTGAAATTTTGAAAAAAAAAGTTAGCCTCGTTTCTCATCATTTTTGACCGTGGGCTATAGCCCATATCGTACGGCATACTATAGCGCGCAGTTTTTCATCATTTTTGAGGATTTGAAAAAAATGACGAAATGACAAAAACGATGGGTTATAGCCCATGTTTTTAGAAATGTTGAAAAAAAAAGTTAGCCTCGTTTTTCATCATTTTGGACCATGGGCTATAGCCCATATCGTACGGCATACTATAGCGCGCCGTTTTTCATCATTTTTGAAGATTTGAAAAAAATGACGAAATGACAAAAACGATGGGTTATAGCCCATGTTTTTTGAAATTTTGGAAAAAAAGGTTATCCTCGTTTCTCATCATTTTGGACCATGGGCTATAGCCTATATCGTACGGCATACTATAGCGCGCAGTTTTTCATCATTTTTGAGGATTTGAAAAAAATGACGAAATGACAAAAACGATGGGTTATAGCCCATGTTTTTTGAAATGTTGAAAAAAAAAGTTAGCCTCGTTTCTCATCATTTTGGACCGTGGGCTATAGCCCATATCGTACGGCATACTATAGCGCGCAGTTTTTCATCATTTTTGAAGATTTGAAAAAAATGACGAAATGACAAAAACGATGGGTTATAGCCCATGTTTTTTGAAATTTTGAAAAAAAAAGTTATCCTCGTTTCTCATCATTTTGGACCATGGGCTATAGCCTATATCGTACGGCATACTATAGCGCGCCGTTTTTCATCATTTTTGATGATTTGACAAAAATGAAAAAATGACAAAAACGATGGGTTATAGCCCATGTTTTTTGAAATTTTGAAAAAAAAAGTTAGCCTCGTTTCTCATCATTTTTGACCGTGGGCTATAGCCCATATCGTACGGCATACTATAGCGCGCAGTTTTTCATCATTTTTGAGGATTTGAAAAAAATGACGAAATGACAAAAACGATGGGTTATAGCCCATGTTTTTAGAAATGTTGAAAAAAAAAGTTAGCCTCGTTTCTCATCATTTTGGACCATGGGCTATAGCCCATATCGTACGGCATACTATAGCGCGCCGTTTTTCATCATTTTTGAGGATTTGAAAAAAATGACGAAATGACAAAAACGATGGGTTATAGCCCATGTTTTTAGAAATTAAAAAAAAAAAAGTTAGCCTCGTTTCTCATAATTTTGGACCGTGGGCTATAGCCCATATCGTACGGCATACTATAGCGCGCAGTTTTTCATCATTTTTGAGGATTTGAAAAAAATGACGAAATGACAAAAACGATGGGTTATAGCCCATGTTTTTTGAAATGTTGAAAAAAAAAGTTAGCCTCGTTTCTCATCATTTTGGACCGTGGGCTATAGCCCATATCGTACGGCATACTATAGCGCGCAGTTTTTCATCATTTTTGAAGATTTGAAAAAAATGACGAAATGACAAAAACGATGGGTTATAGCCCATGTTTTTTGAAATTTTGAAAAAAAAAGTTATCCTCGTTTCACATCATTTTGGACCATGGGCTATAGCCTATATCGTACGGCATACTATAGCGCGCCGTTTTTCATCATTTTTGATGATTTGACAAAAATGAAAAAATGACAAAAACGATGGGTTATAGCCCATGTTTTTTGAAATTTTGAAAAAAAAAGTTAGCCTCGTTTCTCATCATTTTGGACCGTGGGCTATAGCCCATATCGTACGGCATACTATAGCGCGCAGTTTTTCATCATTTTTGAGGATTTGAAAAAAATGACGAAATGACAAAAACGATGGGTTATAGCCCATGTTTTTAGAAATGTTGAAAAAAAAAGTTAGCCTCGTTTCTCATCATTTTGGACCATGGGCTATAGCCCATATCGTACGGCATACTATAGCGCGCCGTTTTTCATCATTTTTGAGGATTTGAAAAAAATGACGAAATGACAAAAACGATGGGTTATAGCCCATGTTTTTTGAAATTTTGAAAAAAAAAGTTATCCTCGTTTCTCATCATTTTGGACCATGGGCTATAGCCTATATCGTACGGCATACTATAGCGCGCCGTTTTTCATCATTTTTGATGATTTGACAAAAATGAAAAAATGACAAAAACGATGGGTTATAGCCCATGTTTTTTGAAATTTTGAAAAAAAAAGTTAGCCTCGTTTCTCATCATTTTGGACCGTGGGCTATAGCCCATATCGTACGGCATACTATAGCGCGCAGTTTTTCATCATTTTTGAGGATTTGAAAAAAATGACGAAATGACAAAAACGATGGGTTATAGCCCATGTTTTTAGAAATGTTGAAAAAAAAAGTTAGCCTCGTTTCTCATCATTTTGGACCATGGGCTATAGCCCATATCGTACGGCATACTATAGCGCGCCGTTTTTCATCATTTTTGAGGATTTGAAAAAAATGACGAAATGACAAAAACGATGGGTTATAGCCTATGTTTTTAGAAATTTTGAAAAAAAAAGTTAGCCTCGTTTCTCATCATTTTGGACCATGGGCTATAGCCCATATCGTACGGCATACTATAGCGCGCCGTTTTTCATCATTTTTGAGGATTTGAAAAAAATGACGAAATGACAAAAACGATGGGTTATAGCCCATGTTTTTAGAAATTTTGAAAAAAAAAGTTAGCCTCGTTTTTCATCATTTTGGACCATGGGCTATAGCCCATATCGTACGGCATACTATAGCGCGCCGTTTTTCATCATTTTTGAAGATTTGAAAAAAATGACGAAATGACAAAAACGATGGGTTATAGCCCATGTTTTTAGAAATGTTGAAAAAAAAAGTTAGCCTCGTTTCTCATCATTTTGGACCATGGGCTATAGCCCATATCGTACGGCATACTATAGCGCGCCGTTTTTCATCATTTTTGAGGATTTGAAAAAAATGACGAAATGACAAAAACGATGGGTTATAGCCCATGTTTTTAAAAAAAAGTTAGCCTCGTTTCTCATCATTTTGGACCATGGGCTATAGCCCATATCGTACGGCATACTATAGCGCGCCGTTTTTCATCATTTTTGAGGATTTGAAAAAAATGACGAAATGACAAAACGATGGGTTATAGCCCATGTTTTTTGAAATTTTGAAAAAAAAAGTTAGCCTCGTTTCTCATCATTTTGGACCATGGGCTATAGCCCATATCGTACGGCATACTATAGCGCGCCGTTTTTCATCATTTTTGAGGATTTGAAAAAAATGACGAAATGACAAAAACGATGGGTTATAGCCCATGTTTTAAAAAAAAGTTAGCCTCGTTTCTCATCATTTTGGACCATGGGCTATAGCCCATATCGTACGGCATACTATAGCGTGCCGTTTTTCATCATTTTTGAGGATTTGAAAAAAATGACGAAATGACAAAACGATGGGTTATAGCCCATGTTTTTTGAAATTTTGAAAAAAAAAGTTAGCCTCGTTTCTCATCATTTTGGACCATGGGCTATAGCCCATATCGTACGGCATACTATAGCGCGCCGTTTTTCATCATTTTTGAGGATTTGAAAAAAATGACGAAATGACAAAAACGATGGGTTATAGCCTATGTTTTTAGAAATTTTGAAAAAAAAAGTTAGCCTCGTTTCTCATCATTTTGGACCATGGGCTATAGCCCATATCGTACGGCATACTATAGCGCGCCGTTTTTCATCATTTTTGAGGATTTGAAAAAAATGACGAAATGACAAAAACGATGGGTTATAGCCCATGTTTTTAGAAATTTTGAAAAAAAAAGTTAGCCTCGTTTTTCATCATTTTGGACCATGGGCTATAGCCCATATCGTACGGCATACTATAGCGCGCCGTTTTTCATCATTTTTGAAGATTTGAAAAAAATGACGAAATGACAAAAACGATGGGTTATAGCCCATGTTTTTTGAAATTTTGGAAAAAAAGGTTATCCTCGTTTCTCATCATTTTGGACCATGGGCTATAGCCTATATCGTACGGCATACTATAGCGCGCCGTTTTTCATCATTTTTGATGATTTGACAAAAATGAAAAAATTACAAAAACGATGGGTTATAGCCCATGTTTTTTGAAATTTTGAAAAAAAAAGTTAGCCTCGTTTCTCATCATTTTGGACTGTGGGCTATAGCCCATATCGTACGGCATACTATAGCGCGCAGTTTTTCATCATTTTTGAGGATTTGAAAAAAATGACGAAATGACAAAAACGATGGGTTATAGCCCATGTTTTTTGAAATGTTGAAAAAAAAGTTAGCCTCGTTTCTCATCATTTTGGACCGTGGGCTATAGCCCATATCGTACGGCATACTATAGCGCGCAGTTTTTCATCATTTTTGAAGATTTAAAAAAATGACGAAATGACAAAAACGATGGGTTATAGCCCATGTTTTTTGAAATTTTGAAAAAAAAAGTTAGCCTCGTTTCTCATCATTTTGGACCGTGGGCTATAGCCCATATCGTACGGCATACTATAGCGCGCAGTTTTTCATCATTTTTGAGGATTTTAAAAAAATGACGAAATGACAAAAACGATGGGTTATAGCCCATGTTTTTTGAAATGTTGAAAAAAAAAGTTAGCCTCGTTTCTCATCATTTTGGACCGTGGGCTATAGCCCATATCGTACGGCATACTATAGCGCGCAGTTTTTCATCATTTTTGAAGATTTGAAAAAAATGAAAAAATGACAAAAACGATGGGTTATAGCCCATGTTTTTTGAAATTTTGAAAAAAAAAGTTAGCCTCGTTTCTCATCATTTTGGAACGTGGGCTATAGCCCATATCGTACGGCATTCTATAGCGCGCAGTTTTTCATCATTTTTGAGGATTTGAAAAAAATGACGAAATGACAAAAACGATGGGTTATAGCCCATGTTTTTTGAAATGTTGGAAAAAAAAGTTAGCCTCGTTTCTCATCATTTTGGACTGTGGGCTATAGCCCATATCGTACGGCATACTATAGCGCGCAGTTTTTCATCATTTTTGAAGATTTGAAAAAAATGACGAAATGACAAAAACGATGGGTTATAGCCCATGTTTTTTGAAATTTTGAAAAAAAAAGTTATCCTCGTTTCTCATCATTTTGGACCATGGGCTATAGCCTATATCGTACGGCATACTATAGCGCGCCGTTTTTCATCATTTTTGATGATTTGACAAAAATGAAAAAATGACAAAAACGATGGGTTATAGCCTATGTTTTTTGAAATTTTGAAAAAAAAAGTTAGCCTCGTTTCTCATCATTTTGGACCGTGGGCTATAGCCCATATCGTACGGCATACTATAGCGCGCAGTTTTTCATCATTTTTGAGGATTTGAAAAAAATGACGAAATGACAAAAACGATGGGTTATAGCCCATGTTTTTTGAAATGTTGAAAAAAAAAGTTAGCCTCGTTTCTCATCATTTTGGACCGTGGGCTATAGCCCATATCGTACGGCATACTATAGCGCGCAGTTTTTCATCATTTTTGAAGATTTGAAAAAAATGACGAAATGACAAAAACGATGGGTTATAGCCCATGTTTTTAGAAATTTTGAAAAAAAAAGTTAGCCTCGTTTCTCATCATTTTGGACCATGGGCTATAGCCCATATCGTACGGCATACTATAGCGCGCCGTTTTTCATCATTTTTGAGGATTTGAAAAAAATTACGAAATGACAAAAACGATGGGTTATAGCCCATGTTTTTAGAAATTTTGAAAAAAAAAGTTAGCCTCGTTTCTCATCATTTTGGACCATGGGCTATAGCCCATATCGTACGGCATACTATAGCGCGCCGTTTTTCATCATTTTTGAGGATTTGAAAAAAATGACGAAATGACAAAAACGATGGGTTATAGCCCATGTTTTTTTAAATTTTGGAAAAAAAAGTTAGCCTCGTTTCTCATCATTTTGGACCATGGGCTATAGCCCATATCGTACGGCATACTATAGCGCGCCGTTTTTCATCATTTTTGAGGATTTGAAAAAAATGACGAAATGACAAAAACGATGGGTTATAGCCCATGTTTTTAGAAATTAAAAAAAAAAAGTTAGCCTCGTTTCTCATCATTTTGGACCATGGGCTATAGCCCATATCGTACGGCATACTATAGCGCGCCGTTTTTCATCATTTTTGAGGATTTGAAAAAAATGACGAAATGACAAAAACGATGGGTTATAGCCCATGTTTTTAGAAATTAAAAAAAAAAAAGTTAGCCTCGTTTCTCATCATTTTGGACCATGGGCTATAGCCCATATCGTACGGCATACTATAGCGCGCCGTTTTTCATCATTTTTGAGGATTTGAAAAAAATGACGAAATGACAAAAACGATGGGTTATAGCCTATGTTTTTAGAAATTTTGAAAAAAAAAGTTAGCCTCGTTTCTCATCATTTTGGACCATGGGCTATAGCCCATATCGTACGGCATACTATAGCGCGCCGTTTTTCATCATTTTTGAGGATTTGAAAAAAATGACGAAATGACAAAAACGATGGGTTATAGCCCATGTTTTTAGAAATTTTGAAAAAAAAAGTTAGCCTCGTTTTTCATCATTTTGGACCATGGGCTATAGCCCATATCGTACGGCATACTATAGCGCGCCGTTTTTCCTCATTTTTGAGGATTTGAAAAAAATGACGAAATGACAAAAACGATGGGTTATAGCCTATGTTTTTAGAAATTTTGAAAAAAAAAGTTAGCCTCGTTTCTCATCATTTTGGACCATGGGCTATAGCCCATATCGTACGGCATACTATAGCGCGCCGTTTTTCATCATTTTTGAGGATTTGAAAAAAATGACGAAATGACAAAAACGATGGGTTATAGCCCATGTTTTTAGAAATTTTGAAAAAAAAAGTTAGCCTCGTTTCTCATCATTTTGGACCATGGGCTATAGCCCATATCGTACGGCATACTATAGCGCGCCGTTTTTCATCATTTTTGAGGATTTGAAAAAAATGACGAAATGACAAAAACGATGGGTTATAGCCCATGTTTTTAGAAATTTTGAAAAAAAAAGTTAGCCTCGTTTCTTATCATTTTGGACCATGGGCTATAGCCCATATCGTACGGCATACTATAGCGCGCCGTTTTTCATCATTTTTGAGGATTTGAAAAAAATGACGAAATGACAAAAACGATGGGTTATAGCCCATGTTTTTTTTAATTTTGGAAAAAAAAGTTAGCCTCGTTTCTCATCATTTTGGACCATGGGCTATAGCCCATATCGTACGGCATACTATAGCGCGCCGTTTTTCATCATTTTTGAGGATTTGAAAAAAATGACGAAATGACAAAAACGATGGGTTATAGCCCATGTTTTTAGAAATTAAAAAAAAAAAGTTAGCCTCGTTTCTCATCATTTTGGACCATGGGCTATAGCCCATATCGTACGGCATACTATAGCGCGCCGTTTTTCATCATTTTTGAGGATTTGAAAAAAATGACGAAATGACAAAAACGATGGGTTATAGCCCATGTTTTTTTAAATTTTGAAAAAAAAAGTTAGCCTCGTTTCTTATCATTTTGGACCATGGGCTATAGCCCATATCGTACGGCATACTATAGCGCGCCGTTTTTCCTCATTTTTGAGGATTTGAAAAAAATGACGAAATGACAAAAACGATGGGTTATAGCCTATGTTTTTAGAAATTTTGAAAAAAAAAGTTAGCCTCGTTTCTCATCATTTTGGACCATGGGCTATAGCCCATATCGTACGGCATACTATAGCGCGCCGTTTTTCATCATTTTTGAGGATTTGAAAAAAATGACGAAATGACAAAAACGATGGGTTATAGCCCATGTTTTTAGAAATTTTGAAAAAAAAAGTTAGCCTCGTTTCTCATCATTTTGGACCATGGGCTATAGCCCATATCGTACGGCATACTATAGCGCGCCGTTTTTCATCATTTTTGAGGATTTGAAAAAAATTACGAAATGACAAAAACGATGGGTTATAGCCCATGTTTTTAGAAATTTTGAAAAAAAAAGTTAGCCTCGTTTCTCATCATTTTGGACCATGGGCTATAGCCCATATCGTACGGCATACTATAGCGCGCCGTTTTTCATCATTTTTGAGGATTTGAAAAAAATGACGAAATGACAAAAACGATGGGTTATAGCCCATGTTTTTTTAAATTTTGGAAAAAAAAGTTAGCCTCGTTTCTCATCATTTTGGACCATGGGCTATAGCCCATATCGTACGGCATACTATAGCGCGCCGTTTTTCATCATTTTTGAGGATTTGAAAAAAATGACGAAATGACAAAAACGATGGGTTATAGCCCATGTTTTTAGAAAAAAAAAAAAAAAAGTTAGCCTCGTTTCTCATCATTTTGGACCATGGGCTATAGCCCATATCGTACGGCATACTATAGCGCGCCGTTTTTCATCATTTTTGAGGATTTGAAAAAAATGACGAAATGACAAAAACGATGGGTTATAGCCCATGTTTTTTTAAATTTTGAAAAAAAAAGTTAGCCTCGTTTCTCATCATTTTGGACCATGGGCTATAGCCCATATCGTACGGCATACTATAGCGCGCCGTTTTTCATCATTTTTGAGGATTTGAAAAAAATGACGAAATGACAAAAACGATGGGTTATAGCCCATGTTTTTAGAAATTTTGAAAAAAAAAGTTAGCCTCGTTTCTCATCATTTTGGACCATGGGCTATAGCCCATATCGTACGGCATACTATAGCGCGCCGTTTTTCATCATTTTTGAGGATTTGAAAAAAATGACGAAATGACAAAAACGATGGGTTATAGCCCATGTTTTTAGAAATTAAAAAAAAAAAGTTAGCCTCGTTTCTCATCATTTTGGACCATGGGCTATAGCCCATATCGTACGGCATACTATAGCGCGCCGTTTTTCATCATTTTTGAGGATTTGAAAAAAATGACGAAATGACAAAAACGATGGGTTATAGCCCATGTTTTTAGAAATTTTGAAAAAAAAAGTTAGCCTCGTTTCTCATCATTTTGGACCATGGGCTATAGCCCATATCGTACGGCATACTATAGCGCGCCGTTTTTCATCATTTTTGAGGATTTGAAAAAAATGACGAAATGACAAAAACGATGGGTTATAGCCCATGTTTTTAGAAATTTTGAAAAAAAAAGTTAGCCTCGTTTCTCATCATTTTGGACCATGGGCTATAGCCCATATCGTACGGCATACTATAGCGCGCCGTTTTTCATCATTTTTGAGGATTTGAAAAAAATGACGAAATGACAAAAACGATGGGTTATAGCCCATGTTTTTAGAAATTTTGAAAAAAAAAGTTAGCCTCGTTTCTCATCATTTTGGACCATGGGCTATAGCCCATATCGTACGGCATACTATAGCGCGCCGTTTTTCATCATTTTTGAGGATTTGAAAAAAATGACGAAATGACAAAAACGATGGGTTATAGCCCATGTTTTTAGAAATTTTGAAAAAAAAAGTTAGCCTCGTTTCTCATCATTTTGGACCATGGGCTATAGCCCATATCGTACGGCATACTATAGCGCGCCGTTTTTCATCATTTTTGAGGATTTGAAAAAAATGACGAAATGACAAAAACGATGGGTTATAGCCCATGTTTTTAGAAATTTTGAAAAAAAAAGTTAGCCTCGTTTCTCATCATTTTGGACCATGGGCTATAGCCCATATCGTACGGCATACTATAGCGCGCCGTTTTTCATCATTTTTGAGGATTTGAAAAAAATGACGAAATGACAAAAACGATGGGTTATAGCCCATGTTTTTTGAAATTTTGAAAAAAAAAGTTAGCCTCGTTTCTCATCATTTTGGACCATGGGCTATAGCCCATATCGTACGGCATACTATAGCGCGCCGTTTTTCATCATTTTTGAGGATTTTAAAAAAATGACGAAATGACAAAAACGATGGGTTATAGCCTATGTTTTTAGAAATTTTGGAAAAAAAAGTTAGCCTCGTTTCTCATCATTTTGGACCATGGGCTATAGCCCATATCGTACGGCATACTATAGCGCGCCGTTTTTCATCATTTTTGAGGATTTGAAAAAAATGACGAAATGACAAAAACGATGGGTTATAGCCCATGTTTTTAGAAATTTTGAAAAAAAAAGTTAGCCTCGTTTCTCATCATTTTGGACCATGGGCTATAGCCCATATCGTACGGCATACTATAGCGCGCCGTTTTTCATCATTTTTGAGGATTTGAAAAAAATGACGAAATGACAAAAACGATGGGTTATAGCCCATGTTTTTAGAAATTTTGAAAAAAAAAAGTTAGCCTCGTTTCTCATCATTTTGGACCATGGGCTATAGCCCATATCGTACGGCATACTATAGCGTGCCGTTTTTCATCATTTTTGAGGATTTGAAAAAAATGACGAAATGATAAAAACGATGGGTTATAGCCCATGTTTTTAGAAATTTTGGAAAAAAAAGTTAGCTTCGTTTCTCATCATTTTGGACCATGGGCTATAGCCCATATCGTACGGCATACTATAGCGCGCCGTTTTTCATCATTTTTGAGGATTTGAAAAAAATGACGAAATGACAAAAACGATGGGTTATAGCCCATGTTTTTAGAAATTAAAAAAAAAAAAGTTAGCCTCGTTTCTCATCATTTTGGACCATGGGCTATAGCCCATATCGTACGGCATACTATAGCGCGCCGTTTTTCATCATTTTTGAGGATTTGAAAAAAATGACGAAATGACAAAAACGATGGGTTATAGCCCATGTTTTTAGAAATTTTGAAAAAAAAAGTTAGCCTCGTTTCTCATCATTTTGGACCATGGGCTATAGCCCATATCGTACGGCATACTATAGCGCGCCGTTTTTCATCATTTTTGAGGATTTGAAAAAAATGACGAAATGACAAAAACGATGGGTTATAGCCCATGTTTTTTTAAATTTTGAAAAAAAAAGTTAGCCTCGTTTCTCATCATTTTGGACCATGGGCTATAGCCCATATCGTACGGCATACTATAGCGCGCCGTTTTTCATCATTTTTGAGGATTTGAAAAAAATGACGAAATGACAAAAACGATGGGTTATAGCCCATGTTTTTAGAAATTTTGAAAAAAAAAGTTAGCCTCGTTTCTCATCATTTTGGACCATGGGCTATAGCCCATATCGTACGGCATACTATAGCGCGCCGTTTTTCATCATTTTTGAGGATTTGAAAAAAATGACGAAATGACAAAAACGATGGGTTATAGCCCATGTTTTTAGAAATTAAAAAAAAAAAGTTAGCCTCGTTTCTCATCATTTTGGACCATGGGCTATAGCCCATATCGTACGGCATACTATAGCGCGCCGTTTTTCATCATTTTTGAGGATTTGAAAAAAATGACGAAATGACAAAAACGATGGGTTATAGCCCATGTTTTTAGAAATTTTGAAAAAAAAAGTTAGCCTCATTTCTCATCATTTTGGACCATGGGCTATAGCCCATATCGTACGGCATACTATAGCGCGCCGTTTTTCATCATTTTTGAGGATTTGAAAAAAATGACGAAATGACAAAAACGATGGGTTATAGCCCATGTTTTTAGAAATTTTGAAAAAAAAAGTTAGCCTCGTTTCTCATCATTTTGGACCATGGGCTATAGCCCATATCGTACGGCATACTATAGCGCGCCGTTTTTCATCATTTTTGAGGATTTGAAAAAAATGACGAAATGACAAAAACGATGGGTTATAGCCCATGTTTTTAGAAATTTTGAAAAAAAAAGTTAGCCTCGTTTCTCATCATTTTGGACCATGGGCTATAGCCCATATCGTACGGCATACTATAGCGCGCCGTTTTTCATCATTTTTGAGGATTTGAAAAAAATGACGAAATGACAAAAACGATGGGTTATAGCCCATGTTTTTAGAAATTTTGAAAAAAAAAGTTAGCCTCGTTTCTCATCATTTTGGACCATGGGCTATAGCCCATATCGTACGGCATACTATAGCGCGCCGTTTTTCATCATTTTTGAGGATTTGAAAAAAATGACGAAATGACAAAAACGATGGGTTATAGCCCATGTTTTTAGAAATTTTGAAAAAAAAAGTTAGCCTCGTTTCTCATCATTTTGGACCATGGGCTATAGCCCATATCGTACGGCATACTATAGCGCGCCGTTTTTCATCATTTTTGAGGATTTGAAAAAAATGACGAAATGACAAAAACGATGGGTTATAGCCCATGTTTTTTGAAATTTTGAAAAAAAAAGTTAGCCTCGTTTCTCATCATTTTGGACCATGGGCTATAGCCCATATCGTACGGCATACTATAGCGCGCCGTTTTTCATCATTTTTGAGGATTTTAAAAAAATGACGAAATGACAAAAACGATGGGTTATAGCCTATGTTTTTAGAAATTTTGGAAAAAAAAGTTAGCCTCGTTTCTCATCATTTTGGACCATGGGCTATAGCCCATATCGTACGGCATACTATAGCGCGCCGTTTTTCATCATTTTTGAGGATTTGAAAAAAATGACGAAATGACAAAAACGATGGGTTATAGCCCATGTTTTTAGAAATTTTGAAAAAAAAAGTTAGCCTCGTTTCTCATCATTTTGGACCATGGGCTATAGCCCATATCGTACGGCATACTATAGCGCGCCGTTTTTCATCATTTTTGAGGATTTGAAAAAAATGACGAAATGACAAAAACGATGGGTTATAGCCCATGTTTTTAGAAATTTTGAAAAAAAAAGTTAGCCTCGTTTCTCATCATTTTGGACCATGGGCTATAGCCCATATCGTACGGCATACTATAGCGCGCCGTTTTTCATCATTTTTGAGGATTTGAAAAAAATGACGAAATGATAAAAACGATGGGTTATAGCCCATGTTTTTAGAAATTTTGGAAAAAAAAGTTAGCTTCGTTTCTCATCATTTTGGACCATGGGCTATAGCCCATATCGTACGGCATACTATAGCGCGCCGTTTTTCATCATTTTTGAGGATTTGAAAAAAATGACGAAATGACAAAAACGATGGGTTATAGCCTTAGAGTATATATGAATAGAGACGGCACCCAAGTTCTCCTCCCGTCCACTTGCATTGAGTTGCTCAGAAGCGCATGAGGCGAATCCACTCCTCCTTCCGGTTTAGGAGCCCTGTGCATTCTGGATTTTTGCCCTCAAACACATGAACGCGCGACGACCGACACATGAACTAGCATCGTGCGTGTGTGCGTGTGCGTGCTACTCGTGGTGAACGCGCATCGCTATGTTGGCAGCAGACTCGTCTTAACCTGACACTGCCAGCTGGGGGCGGTATTGAGTAGAAAGCTTTTTGGATCGGGTCAGCGTCAGATATAGGCCTTTTTACAGTCTATGCCAGGCATAGATGGTATAGGATCGTCTGCCCCCCCAGTGTTTTCGGAAAGGAAATATAAAACCATAGCTGTTTTTATCATATTAGCATTTTGAATAGATTAAGAACATGGATGTATCTGATTCTTTAAATTCGTTATTTTTATACACCTCTATGAACTGTTTACACACCATATAATATAATATTAATGCAATAAACTGAAGTTCATTCCAACTTGTGTTATTGTGTGGTGCAGTGCTGCAGTTGAATATTTGCTTTTAAAGGGACTTTATACTTTTGCTAATTCACATTTAGAAGAAAGTGAAAATATAGGCTACATACATTTTACAAATACACTTTACCAATGACAATGTAGAACAATTTTAGCTCTGAAGAACACTTTAAGCCTGCATGGCAAATGCAAGGTCACAGCACTACTCTAAACTATTAAATAATAATGCTACAGATCTCTAATAAAATGCCAAAATACAATAAATGATGGGTTCTTTTTCATAGCACTTGTAGCACTATGAATGCAAATATAATAAATATTAAATATGTATCAGACAACCAACAAATGTAATACAAACTATATATTTATATAACAAAATAATATTTAAAGTGTGACAATATTGTCACAATTGTAAAATTGTAATTGAAAAAGAATGTCAATATAGTTTAAAAAAGAGCACTTTGACACTTGTCATGCCAATTTGCGCACCACTATGAGCAATGACTTTTTAGACATATTACTAACAAAAATACCAAATCGTACATGATCTACTGCTTGACCAGACAGATATTGTTTTTGGTTCTTTAGACAATATGAACATATTCCAATATCTGATATGCAGAATAAATGCTGCGTAGGCTATTCTATGCCATTCAGGTTCATATATGTGCATAGGAAATATGTCTCAAAACTCAAATATAGCTTATATAATGTAGACATAATGTAGGGCATCATCCAATAAACAGACAATAGACCCCACACAAACATTCAATACTTTATTATATGTTGCAAAAGGAGGAACAGGTACAGATTAAAATCAAAAGAAAATAATTATAAGACAAATTCTTTTAAAATATTTGTTTTGCATACATCTATCAAACCATTCATAATAAATAAGTAGAAGCAGTCACATCCGACGTGAGGCTTGGAGAGAACAAAGAGACCATGGGTTGGTATGGCTGGGGTAGAAGAGAAGAACAATAATTAACAAGGCCAGAATATGAATGAACAGTGGGATGAGTACAGTTTATTTGTATTTATTAATTTAATCCTCACACAAAGAAATATTCCCTGACCACTTTCTGGGCTTGTTTTATTCAAAAACAAACAAAAAAACCTCTAGTCTTCAAAGCTATGATGTAGTGTAGGTAAAGCTGCCAATTATGCTTGGAGCCCAGGACAAGTAGTCAAAAATCAACTAGCAAGTTTAAGAGGCAACTTCACCTAATCTAGATTGTAGCTTTAAGGGACTGAACAATACTGTTTAAAAATATATCATTTCCCAAAAGGGAAAAATGAACTCCATCACGCAGAAAGAGGCCAGGGCGGTCAAACTTTATGTCAGGGTGAGCCACAAAGCTCCCTCCCAAACCTCTAACAAAAGCACTGATCTCATAGTTCACCCATTTTCTGGCCTTGTTAATTGCCCCCGGATTTGCAGCACCCCACTGGTGTCTCTGGGTGATCTGTGAGAAAACAATTCCCATGTTTGGGAACTGCTGGTGGAGGTGCTGCAGGTCCCTCTTCATCATTGTGGCCAGTTCGATGCTCTTCACCTTTCCCAGGTCGTTGCTGCCACAATGAATCAGAAGGACATCCGGGGGTGTTCTTCTACTCTGAAGGGATTGCTGGAAGTAGGGGAGGAATTTGATCCATCTCAATCCACCCCAGCCATACCACTGGACCTGGGCATCCAGTCCCAGATTGGTACCCATGGTCTGCTGGGCTCTCTCCTTGCCACGCCGGATGTAACTGCTCCCCATGATCCACAGTGTCTTCTCTGTGGATTACAAAATAACAATTTCAATTATTTTACATTGATTATTATTATTATAACAACACAGTAAGTAATAATACCATTTTGTGCCAAGAGGTGGCAGTATGCCAAGATATCAATGAAGTTGTTTATAGAGCAGTGGTTCTCAAATGATTATTTTTGCTCAGGTCACATACTGAAAATATAATTTTCAGCTAAGACACACCTACATTACATTCTTCCTTTATAGAACCTTACATTTATGTCATCTTTCCCCCTAAGATACAGTATGTCACTAGCATAAATGAGAATATAGGCTTATTATGTTTGAGGGGCGCTAGCTATGTCCAGTTTTTTAGTGTGTGTCCACAAACATTGTCCTACACAAACATTAAATTCACATTGACAATGAACGGACAATCTTACGTCATAGTGTACATTTTACGCCACCTAGTGTAGGTGAGGATGCAAATGCTGATTGGCCGGTATGAGATGATGTATGATGACGTATGATGATAAGAGTGCCCTTCACTTCCCACGGGTGTGTGTTAAAATAAATACAAATTATCTACATTCTGCATTGTGTTCGGGTAGGACAAGCTCTCACCGTTGGCCATCATTGGGGACTGAAGCATCTGGCGGGGGGGCCCTGGCTGACTGTCGGGTCTGAATGGGGTGGCGTTGGGACCCAGTCGGCCCTGCATGGCACCCTGCTGCCCGGGGCCAGAAGCCCCAGGAGGAGCAGACCCAACCCAGCTCTCCTGCTGCTGCTGCATCCCTGGCCCATGACCCATGAGTCCTACATGGAAGAAACACAAAGCCACGGCTGACAGTAAGGAACACAGCAGATGCCAGAAGAACTACAGATGCAGTATTGGTCTGAGACATCCACAATATAGATCTAGATGTGACATAGTTCTGCTCCAATGTGGTTGCCCCTACATTTCCTGATCAAGGAAGTGAGTCACTCTCTGCCAGCTGTGACCAGAGAGAGAGAGATAGATATAAGCCACAGAATTAAATCACACATAGGCTACTGTAAAAGAGGCTTTACACTATATGTCTGTGACATAAAGTGGTTTGGCGGCCTGTGGTCGCCCTTAAACCATCTCGCTACTCGTTTTTCTGGGGAAATACGCATATAACATGTCTGCCGACCTCAAGCCGACCACTCGGTCCCATGGTTCTTCTATTCTATATTTTGTGTTAATGAGAATAAGGTTAGAAATAAGTTAAGGTTGTAATATGCCTTGTGTATTCTGTATTCTGTATATCAGTTCTTTCTATATATCAGCAAAGTGCAGATTTTATGTTAAGACATTGAGAGTTGTTTCTAAAATAAGTTGGAATTGATAGAGCTAGACAGCAATAAATATAACTAACTTTGCTGTAACATAAAATGATATAAAGATCCACCCGTCTTTAAATGATCATTTGTCTTAATGCAGCCAGTTGCATTTGTAACTATGCTCTCAGAGAGTTATGGAGGTCCTTGACATTTAAACATTTGAGAATCACTGATTTCTAGACGATGTGACTATGTGGCAAGAACAACGTACACGCGGGCCATCTCCACCCACCTGAAAATAACTATAGAGTTGACATTTAACATTAACACCAGTGTCCACTGTCCATATTCGGGGACGGGGGATATTTGTCCCAAATAGCTGAACTACAATGAGCTTGTAGATCAGCTATCTTTTTATTATTCTGCGGCACCCCTGGACTTGTGTCACAGTACCTTTGAGAAATCCTGAATTAAAGACTTACTTTCTCGAGGTCTTTCCTCTTCCTGTCTAGCAGTGGCTGACGCCTGCAACTCCTGCATCATTGGATTTCTAGAATGGAGAATTCCAGAAGGAAAAGCATTTGTTTAAAATACGTTCTGCTATTTTCAGCACCCAGAACACAACACACTATTATTTAAAAATAACAGATCACCTGTAGTAAACCTGTCCAAATAGCCTCCTCCTAACTGCAATTTATGGAGCTCTCTACATGCAACATCAGGTCAGGTCCATATCAGCCTAAATCAGCCTAAAGAGATTGTGGTTTTGGAGATCATGGTCTCAAAAATGTCAGAAACTTCAGTACCATTGGGTTCTGCTTGTGGGGCTAACTTTGAATCTAGCAGTAGACTAAAGCTGAGTCCTTATAGTTTGTCTGTCTTGTACTGTCCAAATCGAACTTTGTAATTCTTACTCTTACAATCTGCAAAGTTAGCATTCCTGGCCAAATGCATATTATAATACAACGTCTTCAATTAATCAATGGCTGTCAAATAGCCTTGTTTGTTAACCATGCATGGATGCATGGAGATGGTGAATGTCTCGACTACCCTGAAACTAAGTTGTGATTGTTTGTTTTTGTGCATTTTTTAATGTAGCCTTGGTACGTGAAACATAATTTACCGTTCAAATAATAAAATCAGATTTTACAAACCTTGTGTAGAAATCGCGGACATGGACAACCAAAAGGGCAGTAGCCTGCAGCCGTTCAAACTGCGTTCAAATAAAAACAGGCTCAGAGCTAGCCTGTCAGTGAAGATATTAGAGTATAGTGAAGATCCGTATTCCATTTCCTTCAGCCAAATTGCCAATCCCGACCAAAGTTGACGCATCTTTACGTGCATTACACATGTGGTCACTGTGGGGGAAGGGCGATCCATACGTTTGGCCGGGCGTGGCAGTTTTGTAGTTGAGCGGCGCGGACTTAGAGCGGGGACTGGGAGACATTTTAAATTCTGTTGTTATAGTTTTGTACACTTGCTTTAACAAAAGATGCCTAATATCTGTACTTTGCCCAATTGTTCCAGGACTCGCAGACGAGGTGCCCTCGGTCCGCCAGGAAAACCGAGGGTTTCTTACCACAGGTATGTTATTTTTTGCATATTTTAAAGCGTATAATGACGATATTAAATTGTATTAAGACAAATAATTCGTGGCTGCTCTCTCGTTCCATTTGACACAAACGATTTCACAGTAGTGTGATAATGACATAGCTAATGATGCAATGCATTTAGCCATTTAAGTTATTTATAACTCTGCTTCTGCTGTGATTTCTTATCGTAATATGATCAATATCACTACTTCTTCTTCCCTACGATTCTCTAATAATCTTCCATTCTTGCAAGTTGCTGCATGTTGCAATGCTAGGATTAATAGGCTACATGAGGAACTGTATGGGAATCCGTTTAGGCCAGAAATGCAGTCAGTTTGCACCATAGAGTTATTATACATATATATACTCTAAGGTTTGCACATGTACTTCAATTGCACATACATATCGACACTTGCACATACATGCATTTTAGCTTTTACCTTATGTTGACTCAAATGATGGCTATAATATCACAATTGACTCACTTGGCCACTTTTCTGCACTTGAAATTGTGCAGTACAATCTTAGCATATAGCTTATCCCTATTGATATAGTAGGCCTAGGCTATTTATATTTATACTCTAAGCCCTAAGGCTACAATTAATAGCCTAGGCCAAACATTGGATGCATATTGTTTTTGATGTATTAATCAACAGGAGCCTACCAGTACCTTTTGGTGTACTTTTATCAACCAATTTATGAAGCTAAATTGATTTGACATAAAAAATAAATGAATTAAAGGGGATTTTGTGTGTGAATTCAGCACTGGTGTAGGCTACATTAACTCCTCCTTCTGCACAATGTACTTTAGTTTCAAATTTTAGTACTTTAACTATCTTATAGCTAGTTTTATTTAAAGGACAACTTTAGTTTTTTCAACCACGGTTCATGTTTTAGGTTGTTATTAGAGAAACTAAAAGGTGAGTTTTAATTTTCTTTCATTTGCTGCTTTCTTTTGTTTTGGGGATTTTAGCAGTTTCGAGCATGGGGCTAAATATGTATTTTTTTTACAAAATATTATGGCGATTTATTTTATTATTATTTACTATAGTCCTAATAAACCCCAAGAAATTACATCTAGCCACAAAAGATCACAGGATCTGCTGAATGTGTCAAACATATTGAGCCTATGACACAGTGTGGCTTCCCCCAAGACCCCCAGTAGGCTACCTTCACATTCAGTAGATCCTGCATGTGATCTTCTGTGGCCAGATGTAATTTATTGGAGTCTAGTAGGACTACGGTAAATAAATCACCATAACATTTTGTAAAAAGAAATACATATTTAGCCCCATGCTCGAATGCCCCCCTGTCAAAAAGAGCTAAAATCCCTAAAACGAAAGAAAGCATCAAATGAAAAAAATAATAACACTCATCTTTTACTTTCTCTAATGACAACCTAAAACATGAACCTTGGTTGGAAAAAACTAAAGTTGTCCTTTAAGTAAATATTGTGAGTAGCAGTGATTTTAAGGCAGTAAATATATAACATATTTGTATTATCTGTCTTCACAGCTTTCCACGTGATGAAGACAGACTCCATCGTTGGATCAAGTATGTTGGGCGCCAGGGATGGACACCAACTCCTAACACCAGGCTGTGTTCCCTACACTTCGAAGAGTGTTGTTTTGAGTCCAATCCATTCAGCGATCGGAGGCGCCTCAACGATGATGCTGTTCCCACCTTAGAGATTTTGGTAGGTGAGAGGTTTGTATGTGCTGTTGATGATGGGGTAGGCTTACATCATGTAGATGTCTCCGATAATCCTGAGAGTGACATGGAAAGCCATGTTAACACACATGACGGCATTTTCCTGCCTCAAAATGACGAGGAGGTTTTTGAGCACATAGAGCACAATTACTGTTCTTCATGTGTAAAAGGCGCACATGCTGAGCACAAGTACTGTTCTTCATCCGTAAAAGGCACGCATGCTGAACACACTTACCAATTGTATGACTCTCCCAGAAAACTCAAGCGTAAATTGAAACAAGCAGGGGTAAAACTGGATGAGTACATAAAGAGGTTGAAATTGGAAAAACAGAAGAGCCATAGGCTTCAAAAACGATTACTCAGCTTGTCAGAGGTCATCACTGAGCTGAAGCAGAAAATGCTAATTTCTACAGGTTGTGCAGACATGTTGGAGACCCAGTACGGTGGAGTGACAAGGGAAATCCTTCAGAGAATGAAGCTAGGGAATAAATCTAAAGTGTCAGAGGAATTAAAATCATTTGCCATG
Source organism: Protomyctophum bolini (assembly GCF_963924005.1). Lineage (NCBI taxonomy): Eukaryota > Metazoa > Chordata > Actinopteri > Myctophiformes > Myctophidae > Protomyctophum > Protomyctophum bolini. The sequence goes on from NC_137870.1 coordinate 7,871,300, forward strand.
ACGCTCCAATTCTACTCTTGCAAAGCTTATGAGTATGTGCGTCAGAGCTTTGACCTTGCTTTGCCCTCCCCTGACACTATCCGGAGATGGTACTCCAACATCTCTGCAGAGCCTGGATTCACAACACCTGCCTTTAATGCTCTAGAGTCTCATGTGAAAGACAGGAAAGATGAAGGGAAAGAAACCTTGTGTGCGCTAATGATGGACGAAATGGCCATTAGAAAGCATGTGCAATATGTTGCTGGAAGGTTTCATGGCTATGTGGACCTTGGCTGTGGCAATGTGGATGACTCATTGCCAGAAGCCAAAGATGCCTTGGTCTTCATGGTTGTTGCCATCGATGCATCTTGGAAAATTCCAGTGGCATATTTCCTTGTCAATGGATTGACTGGTGCAGAGCGTGCCAGCCTCGTCACCGAATGCCTTATCAGACTCCGTAAAATTGGAGTCCGCACAGTCTCCTTGACATGTGATGGTCCATCATGCCATTTTGCCATGCTGAGAGCCCTTGGTGCTGATCTTAATGTTCAAACCATGCGTCCATCATTTCCACATCCTGAGGAACAACAACAGGTAGACGAAGAGAAAAGGCAGGTGCATGTGATTTTGGATGTGTGTCACATGTTGAAGCTGCTCAGGAATGCACTGGCAGATATGGGTGAATTGCAAAGTCCAGCAGGTAAGATCAAATGGCAATACATTGCACAGTTAGTCAAAATGCAAGATGAGGAAGGGCTGCGCCTTGGAACCCAGGTGAAACAGGCGCACGTGCAGTGGGAAAGGCAAAAGATGAAGGTAAAACTAGCAGCTCAGGTTTTCAGTAAGAGTGTGGCTGATGCTCTGGAGTGCTGCAACGTACACCTCAAGCTACCAGAGTTTAGAGGATGTGAGGCAACTGTCGACTTCCTGAGAACCATTGATTCCGCTTTTGATGTTCTCAACAGTAGGAACCCCCTGGGAAAGGGACACAAAGCACCAATGAGGACATCCAACAAGGAGAGTGCAGTAGGAATCCTGCAAAAAGTGGAAAAAATGCTCCTGGAACTCAAAGACAACAAAGGCAAATTGTTGCATTCTGGGAGGAGAAAGACTTGTGTAATTGGCTTCGTGGCTAGTTCCATAAGCATAAGAAACATCTTCCATGAGCTGGTGGAGAAGCCCAATGCCCAATGCCGTTACCTCCTCACATACAAGCTCAGTCAAGATCACCTTGAGCTTTTCTTCTCTGCGGTCAGAGCACGTGGTGGATTTAACAACAATCCAACTGCACAACAGTTCACAGCTGCATACAAACGTCTTCTGGTTAAGCAACAGGTGAAGGCAACAGGTAATTGTCTCCTACTCGACGATACCAGCATCTTGGCAGTGACAGCTGCATCGGCACCTGTTGAGGAGGAGGAGCTTGACCACGATTACATGGAGGCGACACCTGCGTCAGTTAACATCGCACGTAGGTTTGACCCGGAACCAGCTGTTGAGTCTGAGGAGCTTGAACACGCTTACATTGCAAATGTCGATAATCTCTCAACGTTCAAGAACGCAGCAATTGCCTACATTGCTGGATATGTGGTAAAGAAAATCAAGGAGAAGCATAAGTGTTTTACTTGCAATGATGCTCTGACATCTACTACCACTGTACATCCCTTGGTCATGTTGAAGGATCGCGGAGGTTTGCAGAAACCATCAGCGGGAATAGTTACTGTGTGCAAGGAAGCAGAGCGTTGTTTTCAACGGATTTTGTTTACAACATCTGGTGAGCTTCCCAAGGGACCAGGCACAACAGCAGAGATTGTCCATCAAGTACTGAAACGCAGTGCTGGTGAGACATGGTTCCCGGGGCTGCTAGATCACATGTTCGAAACAACCGTTGAAGACAACCATGTGCATAGCTTGGTGAAAATGGCAGCCTCCTTGTACTGCAAAATTAGGATGCACCATTTGGCAAAACGGGAAACAGAAAAGATAGCAAAAGCACCCATTAGACAGAAACTCACCAACATTATTCAACAAAGTGGCCAGTAGCTATATAGTACCCGTATTGAGAGGTTTGCTCAAGTAGAAAAGTAATTCCCTGAGTTATATTTGTTGTGTATGACCTATTGTATTCCCCCTACAATATTTATGTACCTAAGTGTTTTGTATGTATGATTTTATGTTTGTTTACATTATATGTTATATATTATTTATTTATGTTTGCTCTTTGATTTCTTTTGACCTGTACAGCACTTTGGTTGACCTGGTCATGTTAAACATGCTATATCAATAAGATTGATTTGGTTTCAGTTGAGTTTTATATATTATTTATTTATGTTTGCTCTTTGATTTCTTTTGACCTGTACAGCACTTTGGTTGACCTGGTCATGTTAAACATACTATATCAATAAATTTGATTTGATTTCAGTTGAGTTTTGTATTCATTTATGTATCCTGTGTATGTATTTATGTATTTGTATATACAATCTACAATGACAAATACAGTATCTGTGTCATTTATCTGTTTGTGTCCCGTATCATTTATTACCTATCACTTGAGCAACCGTACACTCAATGTCAAACCTCCCTCCTGATATGCCAAAATCATTCACCAAATATTGCCTGCCTGTAAAATGACATTAAGACAATGTTCATTGTAAACCTTGGAGCAATCTTGGCGGTGCACAAGTGTTTAATGAACATCTGACTAATGTCCAATACCAAACAACTGCATTCACTATTAATGAACACTCCAAAATCTGTCTAAATTCTAAAACATGTAGGCTACATTGGTTTATCGGAGACATCTGCATCAATTTTTTATGGGAACTTTGCACATAGTTGTCTATTGTATTGTTTTTCATGCTGTCTCGACCACTCCTCCCCCCCCTCATTGTTCTCTCCCCCCCCCCCCCCCCCCCCCCCCCTGCTGTCAGATTATATTGCTGCTGCCCCACCAGTAGAGGTATTCTGTGCCTACTGGCGTGCGTTGCCCAGCTTTAGATAGCTATGCACAGCCACCCCCCCCCCCCCCTGCTGTCAGGTTATATTGCTGCTGCCCCACCAGTAGAGGTATTCTGTGCCTACTGGCGTGCGTTGCCCAGCTTTAGATAGCTATGCACAGCCACCCCCCCCCCCCCTGCTGTCAGGTTATTGCTGCTGCCCCACCAGTAGAGGTATTCTGTGCCTACTGGCGTGCGTTGCCCAGCTTTAGATAGCTATGCACAGCCACCCCACCCCTGCTGTCAGGTTATTGCTGCTGCCCCACCAGTAGAGCACAGTAGAGGTATCCTGTGCCTACTGGCGTGCGTTGCCCAGCTTTAGATAGCTATGCACAGCCACCCCCCCCCCCCCCCCCCTGCTGTCAGGTTATATTGCTGCTGCCCCACCAGTAGAGGTATCCTGTGCCTACTGGCGTGCGTTGCCCAGCTTTAGATAGCTATGCACAGCCACCCCCCCCCCTGCTGTCAGGTTATTGCTGCTGCCCCACCAGTAGAGGTATTCTGTGCCTACTGGCGTGCGTTGCCCAGCTTTAGATAGCTATGCACAGCCACCCCACCCCCCCCCCCTGCTGTCAGGTTATATTGCTGCTGCCCCACCAGTAGAGGTATTCTGTGCCTACTGGCGTGCGTTGCCCAGCTTTAGATAGCTATGCACAGCCACCCCCCCCCCTGCTGTCAGGTTATTGCTGCTGCCCCACCAGTAGAGGTATTCTGTGCCTACTGGCGTGCGTTGCCCAGCTTTAGATAGCTATGCACAGCCACCCCACCCCTGCTGTCAGGTTATTGCTGCTGCCCCACCAGTAGAGCACAGTAGAGGTATCCTGTGCCTACTGGCGTGCGTTGCCCAGCTTTAGATAGCTATGCACAGCCACCCCACCCCCCCCCCCCCTGCTGTCAGGTTATATTGCTGCTGCCCCACCAGTAGAGGTATTCTGTGCCTACTGGCGTGCGTTGCCCAGCTTTAGATAGCTATGCACAGCCACCCCACCCCTGCTGTCAGGTTATTGCTGCTGCCCCACCAGTAGAGCACAGTAGAGGTATCCTGTGCCTACTGGCGTGCGTTGCCCAGCTTTATCCACCTCCCCTACCTACCCCCTTTGTGTCTGTCTTGTCCCCACTCTCGGCCTGCACCTTGTCGTGGTGAGTGGGCTTCAAACTAAGCCAGGCCATTTAAGCAATTTAAACAATATTGTGTCATCAGAAAACCACTATACCAATGTCATGGTATTGCATGACTTTTTTTTGTGATAAATAATTTGTATGATTTTATTTGTGAAATATTTAGTATAACTAGAACTGCACTGTCGAGTACCTACTTGCATGTTGAATGCCTATATATGTATATGTAATTTGTAAGTTGATGAGTAGTACACTGTGGTTACTTGGGTTGTTTTATGCATATGCCGTAGCTGCATGATTTGCTTTATAGAGCAATGGAGAAAGAAAAGAAAGAAAGCAAAGAAAAGCAAGGCATAAACACATGTATGTAATCTGATTACATACATGTACATGTTACGTCACCATCGAGAGCCAGTTATACCCTAGCATTGGTACATATCTTCATTATGTCACTCTCAAAACATGCATTGGAGGGGCTATAGCACCCCTCAAAAACACACTTAAACTCGCTTCAAGAGATTAAGCCAAAATACTGTGTCTGTGTTTTGTTGGTATTTTCAAGGGGTGCCAGCCCCTCCTATGCCCAGCTTTGTGTTTGTGTGTACCACATAGTGATGATTTCATTGACTGAGCACGGAATGTGATGTATGATGATGTATGATGATAAGAGTGCCCCTCACTTCAATGTATATTCTATCCAATGGATAATTGGATAATTCTATCCAGAATAGAGCCATACTGTGTTGATGTTTGTATGATTGTATGATGATGATTGTATGATTACTTCATCTTCTGGTTTAAGCTGGGACACCTGTGACCTTCAAGCTAAAATTTAAATTACAGGGAGACAATCTTACCACAACATGCAGCCTACTCAATCGGTTAAGACATACATTTATTGTTTCATTCTCATTCTGTTCTCATTGGATATCAGAACTGGATATCATCATGTCAAACCTATGCGTCTTCATGATCATTTTTGTGGAATCACATGGACTATAAAAAAATAATGTGTTTTGTCTTTTAGGTATTTTAATTCTAATAGAAATATTCTAAAATATATAACATAATCTAATCTGGTGAACATATAGTACAAGTGCCTAATGAAATATATCGATTATCTAAACAAACGAGTACAAGCTCACAGCATGTGAGCTTTCCATTTTCTTTAGCTATTTAATGTAAAACAAAGTGGTTAATGAAATATATCCAGCATATGGTGTCATGTTCCTGAACCAGGTTTTAACAATTCACCTCTGAATGTTAAATGGGGATTGGAAAAAAAAACAGATTCCATGTGACCTGTCCATTTAGACTTATTTAAACAAATCAGATTCCAATCTGGATGTGGCACAGATAGATCTGATTCAGGCTAGATTTGGCTGTCAGTGTAAATGGTGCCTAAGGGAAATGTGTTCTCCACTGACCTTAGAGTATATATACTCTAAGGCACTGACCCCCCCTAGTGTCCAAGTTCACTTATTCTGTTAATAGGACCCAAGGAAGATATTTAGTTAAAAATGTTTAAAAGAAAACGTTAAATATTCTGATAGTAAGCATTGCCATAGCATCCCATCAGGAAGGAGTACCTTGGATGTACAGTATTCCAGTCCCACTGTTGTTTATCCAGTGTGAATAATAGATTATTTTAAAAATCATTGCAATTTGATCTGTGACTTTTGCAGAACCCAATGTTTTAATTCAGAGGTTGGTTTAAAATGAAAGCATTTTGATTATCTCGGTAAGCACATCAATACGAATCTGGGTTATTATTGTGGTTATCTTAGCACTTCATCATGGATTCCTTGGGTGAAATTCCCAGTTTTACACTTCACATGTGACATAGAGAAATTCTTCCTTGATCTCCACCTTTTCTTAACTGCACTTTGTCCAAACAGAATAAATGTAATTTACACACTTAACCATAATTTGATTTTAATTGGAAAATTGATCATTTTCAGTGTTATGGAATAATTTAACCATTGATTTTAGACTGTAAACTCAATGTAAAGAGACGGCACTGCACAGAGCTCCACGACCACCAGTCAATCATTCAACCTCTGCCCAGGGATGGAGGCTTGAAGACGGGGTAGATGGAGAGACATACGCCTGGCAGAAAATGACTTTCGCCTACTTGTAGGTTATCAAACCATGTATTTATATCGGTAAATAATCATGTTGATGCTAAATCAACATTAACATTTCATGTACAGCTGCTATTTAAAAAAAAAAAAAAAGAATTCGGACTCGGGAGTTCTACAGCAGAAGCCTATGGTAAGTGAATGGGAAGTCCCTGGCCGTCAAAATGACATAAGCGATCTTTATAATCTTAATACTTGGTCACAAACCAACTATTTTACAAGAACAATATTGATGTAACTAGAGATTAGACAAATTATCTATATTTTATATACACAGAATAATAAGTAATGAGCAAAAGTCCTGATGCAACATTTCCTGGTTTTAATGCGGTCAGTCTCTCAGCGCTCCGCTCTGGGGCAGAGCTCAGAGAGCTGGCTGAAACTTGCTGGAGTGGGCGGAGCCTAGTGCGCGTTCATGTGTTTGAGGGCAAAACCTTACCAAACTGCAATACCTTCTTCGGCCACTATGTCCATTGCGCTTCAGGATTTTCTCTGGGTGTCTTCTCTATTGTATAATAACTCTATGGTTATAGCCCATGTTTTTAGAAATTAAAAAAAAAAAAGTTAGCCTCGTTTCTCATCATTTTGGACCATGGGCTATAGCCCATATCGTACGGCATACTATAGCGCGCCGTTTTTCATCATTTTTGAGGATTTGAAAAAAATGACGAAATGACAAAAACGATGGGTTATAGCCCATGTTTTTAGAAATTTTGAAAAAAAAAGTTAGCCTCGTTTCTCATCATTTTGGACCATGGGCTATAGCCCATATCGTACGGCATACTATAGCGCGCCGTTTTTCATCATTTTTGAGGATTTGAAAAAAATGACGAAATGACAAAAACGATGGGTTATAGCCCATGTTTTTAGAAATTTTGAAAAAAAAAGTTAGCCTCGTTTCTCATCATTTTGGACCATGGGCTATAGCCCATATCGTACGGCATACTATAGCGCGCCGTTTTTCATCATTTTTGAGGATTTGAAAAAAATGACGAAATGACAAAAACGATGGGTTATAGCCCATGTTTTTTTAAATTTTGGAAAAAAAAGTTAGCCTCGTTTCTCATCATTTTGGACCATGGGCTATAGCCCATATCGTACGGCATACTATAGCGCGCCGTTTTTCATCATTTTTGAGGATTTGAAAAAAATGACGAAATGACAAAAACGATGGGTTATAGCCCATGTTTTTTTAAATTTTGAAAAAAAAAGTTAGCCTCGTTTCTCATCATTTTGGACCATGGGCTATAGCCCATATCGTACGGCATACTATAGCGCGCCGTTTTTCATCATTTTTGAGGATTTGAAAAAAATTACGAAATGACAAAAACGATGGGTTATAGCCCATGTTTTTAGAAATGTTGAAAAAAAAAGTTAGCCTCGTTTCTCATCATTTTGGACCATGGGCTATAGCCCATATCGTACGGCATACTATAGCGCGCCGTTTTTCATCATTTTTGAGGATTTGAAAAAAATGACGAAATGATAAAAACGATGGGTTATAGCCCATGTTTTTAGAAATTTTGGAAAAAAAAGTTAGCTTCGTTTCTCATCATTTTGGACCATGGGCTATAGCCCATATCGTACGGCATACTATAGCGCGCCGTTTTTCATCATTTTTGAGGATTTGAAAAAAATGACGAAATGACAAAAACGATGGGTTATAGCCCATGTTTTTAGAAATTAAAAAAAAAAAAGTTAGCCTCGTTTCTCATCATTTTGGACCATGGGCTATAGCCCATATCGTACGGCATACTATAGCGCGCCGTTTTTCATCATTTTTGAGGATTTGAAAAAAATGACGAAATGACAAAAACGATGGGTTATAGCCCATGTTTTTAGAAATTTTGAAAAAAAAAGTTAGCCTCGTTTCTCATCATTTTGGACCATGGGCTATAGCCCATATCGTACGGCATACTATAGCGCGCCGTTTTTCATCATTTTTGAGGATTTGAAAAAAATGACGAAATGACAAAAACGATGGGTTATAGCCCATGTTTTTAGAAATTTTGAAAAAAAAAGTTAGCCTCGTTTCTCATCATTTTGGACCATGGGCTATAGCCCATATCGTACGGCATACTATAGCGCGCCGTTTTTCATCATTTTTGAGGATTTGAAAAAAATGACGAAATGACAAAAACGATGGGTTATAGCCCATGTTTTTTTAAATTTTGGAAAAAAAAGTTAGCCTCGTTTCTCATCATTTTGGACCATGGGCTATAGCCCATATCGTACGGCATACTATAGCGCGCCGTTTTTCATCATTTTTGAGGATTTGAAAAAAATGACGAAATGACAAAAACGATGGGTTATAGCCCATGTTTTTTTAAATTTTGAAAAAAAAAGTTAGCCTCGTTTCTCATCATTTTGGACCATGGGCTATAGCCCATATCGTACGGCATACTATAGCGCGCCGTTTTTCATCATTTTTGAGGATTTGAAAAAAATGACGAAATGACAAAAACGATGGGTTATAGCCCATGTTTTTAGAAATTTTGAAAAAAAAAGTTAGCCTCGTTTCTCATCATTTTGGACCATGGGCTATAGCCCATATCGTACGGCATACTATAGCGCGCCGTTTTTCATCATTTTTGAGGATTTGAAAAAAATGACGAAATGACAAAAACGATGGGTTATAGCCCATGTTTTTAGAAATTAAAAAAAAAAAAGTTAGCCTCGTTTCTCATCATTTTGGACCATGGGCTATAGCCCATATCGTACGGCATACTATAGCGCGCCGTTTTTCATCATTTTTGAGGATTTGAAAAAAATGACGAAATGACAAAAACGATGGGTTATAGCCCATGTTTTTAGAAATTTTGAAAAAAAAAGTTAGCCTCGTTTCTCATCATTTTGGACCATGGGCTATAGCCCATATCGTACGGCATACTATAGCGCGCCGTTTTTCATCATTTTTGAGGATTTGAAAAAAATGACGAAATGACAAAAACGATGGGTTATAGCCCATGTTTTTAGAAATTTTGAAAAAAAAAGTTAGCCTCGTTTCTCATCATTTTGGACCATGGGCTATAGCCCATATCGTACGGCATACTATAGCGCGCCGTTTTTCATCATTTTTGAGGATTTGAAAAAAATGACGAAATGACAAAAACGATGGGTTATAGCCCATGTTTTTTGAAATTTTGAAAAAAAAAGTTAGCCTCGTTTCTCATCATTTTGGACCATGGGCTATAGCCCATATCGTACGGCATACTATAGCGCGCCGTTTTTCATCATTTTTGAGGATTTTAAAAAAATGACGAAATGACAAAAACGATGGGTTATAGCCTATGTTTTTAGAAATTTTGGAAAAAAAAGTTAGCCTCGTTTCTCATCATTTTGGACCATGGGCTATAGCCCATATCGTACGGCATACTATAGCGCGCCGTTTTTCATCATTTTTGAGGATTTGAAAAAAATGACGAAATGACAAAAACGATGGGTTATAGCCTATGTTTTTAGAAATTTTGGAAAAAAAAGTTAGCCTCGTTTCTCATCATTTTGGACCATGGGCTATAGCCCATATCGTACGGCATACTATAGCGCGCCGTTTTTCATCATTTTTGAGGATTTGAAAAAAATGACGAAATGACAAAAACGATGGGTTATAGCCCATGTTTTTAGAAATTTTGAAAAAAAAAGTTAGCCTCGTTTCTCATCATTTTGGACCATGGGCTATAGCCCATATCGTACGGCATACTATAGCGCGCCGTTTTTCATCATTTTTGAGGATTTGAAAAAAATGACGAAATGACAAAAACGATGGGTTATAGCCCATGTTTTTAGAAATTTTGAAAAAAAAAAGTTAGCCTCGTTTCTCATCATTTTGGACCATGGGCTATAGCCCATATCGTACGGCATACTATAGCGCGCCGTTTTTCATCATTTTTGAGGATTTGAAAAAAATGACGAAATGACAAAAACGATGGGTTATAGCCCATGTTTTTAGAAATTTTGAAAAGAAAAGTTAGCCTCGTTTCTCATCATTTTGGACCATGGGCTATAGCCCATATCGTACGGCATACTATAGCGCGCCGTTTTTCATCATTTTTGAGGATTTTAAAAAAATGACGAAATGACAAAAACGATGGGTTATAGCCTATGTTTTTAGAAATTTTGGAAAAAAAAAGTTAGCCTCGTTTCTCATCATTTTGGACCATGGGCTATAGCCCATATCGTACGGCATACTATAGCGCGCCGTTTTTCATCATTTTTGAGGATTTGAAAAAAATGACGAAATGACAAAAACGATGGGTTATAGCCCATGTTTTTAGAAATTTTGAAAAAAAAAGTTAGCCTCGTTTCTCATCATTTTGGACCATGGGCTATAGCCCATATCGTACGGCATACTATAGCGCGCCGTTTTTCATCATTTTTGAGGATTTGAAAAAAATGACGAAATGACAAAAACGATGGGTTATAGCCCATGTTTTTAGAAATTTTGAAAAAAAAAGTTAGCCTCGTTTCTCATCATTTTGGACCATGGGCTATAGCCCATATCGTACGGCATACTATAGCGCGCCGTTTTTCATCATTTTTGAGGATTTGAAAAAAATGACGAAATGACAAAAACGATGGGTTATAGCCCATGTTTTTAGAAATTTTGGAAAAAAAAGTTAGCTTCGTTTCTCATCATTTTGGACCATGGGCTATAGCCCATATCGTACGGCATACTATAGCGCGCCGTTTTTCATCATTTTTGAGGATTTGAAAAAAATGACGAAATGACAAAAACGATGGGTTATAGCCCATGTTTTTAGAAATTAAAAAAAAAAAAGTTAGCCTCGTTTCTCATCATTTTGGACCATGGGCTATAGCCCATATCGTACGGCATACTATAGCGCGCCGTTTTTCATCATTTTTGAGGATTTGAAAAAAATGACGAAATGACAAAAACGATGGGTTATAGCCCATGTTTTTTGAAATTTTGAAAAAAAAAGTTAGCCTCGTTTCTCATCATTTTGGACCATGGGCTATAGCCCATATCGTACGGCATACTATAGCGCGCCGTTTTTCATCATTTTTGAGGATTTGAAAAAAATGACGAAATGACAAAAACGATGGGTTATAGCCCATGTTTTTAGAAATTAAAAAAAAAAAAGTTAGCCTCGTTTCTCATCATTTTGGACCATGGGCTATAGCCCATATCGTACGGCATACTATAGCGCGCCGTTTTTCATCATTTTTGAGGATTTGAAAAAAATGACGAAATGACAAAAACGATGGGTTATAGCCCATGTTTTTAGAAATTTTGAAAAAAAAAGTTAGCCTCGTTTCTCATCATTTTGGACCATGGGCTATAGCCCATATCGTACGGCATACTATAGCGCGCCGTTTTTCATCATTTTTGAGGATTTGAAAAAAATGACGAAATGACAAAAACGATGGGTTATAGCCCATGTTTTTAGAAATTTTGGAAAAAAAAGTTAGCTTCGTTTCTCATCATTTTGGACCATGGGCTATATAGCCCATATCGTACGGCATACTATAGCGCGCCGTTTTTCATCATTTTTGAGGATTTGAAAAAAATGACGAAATGACAAAAACGATGGGTTATAGCCCATGTTTTTAGAAATTAAAAAAAAAAAGTTAGCCTCGTTTCTCATCATTTTGGACCATGGGCTATAGCCCATATCGTACGGCATACTATAGCGCGCCGTTTTTCATCATTTTTGAGGATTTGAAAAAAATGACGAAATGACAAAAACGATGGGTTATAGCCCATGTTTTTAGAAATTTTGAAAAAAAAAGTTAGCCTCGTTTCTCATCATTTTGGACCATGGGCTATAGCCCATATCGTACGGCATACTATAGCGCGCCGTTTTTCATCATTTTTGAGGATTTGAAAAAAATGACGAAATGACAAAAACGATGGGTTATAGCCCATGTTTTTAGAAATTTTGAAAAAAAAAGTTAGCCTCGTTTCTCATCATTTTGGACCATGGGCTATAGCCCATATCGTACGGCATACTATAGCGCGCCGTTTTTCATCATTTTTGAGGATTTGAAAAAAATGACGAAATGACAAAAACGATGGGTTATAGCCCATGTTTTTAGAAATTTTGAAAAAAAAAGTTAGCCTCGTTTCTCATCATTTTGGACCATGGGCTATAGCCCATATCGTACGGCATACTATAGCGCGCCGTTTTTCATCATTTTTGAGGATTTGAAAAAAATGACGAAATGACAAAAACGATGGGTTATAGCCCATGTTTTTAGAAATTTTGGAAAAAAAAGTTAGCCTCGTTTCTCATCATTTTGGACCATGGGCTATAGCCCATATCGTACGGCATACTATAGCGCGCCGTTTTTCATCATTTTTGAGGATTTGAAAAAAATGACGAAATGACAAAAACGATGGGTTATAGCCCATGTTTTTAGAAATTTTGAAAAAAAAAGTTAGCCTCGTTTCTCATCATTTTGGACCATGGGCTATAGCCCATATCGTACGGCATACTATAGCGCGCCGTTTTTCATCATTTTTGAGGATTTGAAAAAAATGACGAAATGACAAAAACGATGGGTTATAGCCCATGTTTTTAGAAATTTTGAAAAAAAAAGTTAGCCTCGTTTCTCATCATTTTGGACCATGGGCTATAGCCCATATCGTACGGCATACTATAGCGCGCCGTTTTTCATCATTTTTGAGGATTTGAAAAAAATGACGAAATGACAAAAACGATGGGTTATAGCCCATGTTTTTTGAAATTTTGAAAAAAAAAGTTAGCCTCGTTTCTCATCATTTTGGACCATGGGCTATAGCCCATATCGTACGGCATACTATAGTGCGCCGTTTTTCATCATTTTTGAGGATTTTTAAAAAATGACGAAATGACAAAAACGATGGGTTATAGCCTATGTTTTTAGAAATTTTGGAAAAAAAAGTTAGCCTCGTTTCTCATCATTTTGGACCATGGGCTATAGCCCATATCGTACGGCATACTATAGCGCGCCGTTTTTCATCATTTTTGAGGATTTGAAAAAAATGACGAAATGACAAAAACGATGGGTTATAGCCCAAGTTTTTAGAAATATTGAAAAAAAAAGTTAGCCTCGTTTCTCATCATTTTGGACCATGGGCTATAGCCCATATCGTACGGCATACTATAGCGCGCCGTTTTTCATCATTTTTGAGGATTTGAAAAAAATGACGAAATGACAAAAACGATGGGTTATAGCCCATGTTTTTAGAAATTTTGAAAAAAAAAGTTAGCCTCGTTTCTCATCATTTTGGACCATGGGCTATAGCCCATATCGTACGGCATACTATAGCGCGCCGTTTTTCATCATTTTTGAGGATTTGAAAAAAATGACGAAATGACAAAAACGATGGGTTATAGCCCATGTTTTTAGAAATTTTGAAAAAAAAAGTTAGCCTCGTTTCTCATCATTTTGGACCATGGGCTATAGCCCATATCGTACGGCATACTATAGCGCGCCGTTTTTCATCATTTTTGAGGATTTGAAAAAAATGACGAAATGACAAAAACGATGGGTTATAGCCCATGTTTTTAGAAATTTTGAAAAAAAAAGTTAGCCTCGTTTCTCATCATTTTGGACCATGGGCTATAGCCCATATCGTACGGCATACTATAGCGCGCCGTTTTTCATCATTTGAGGATTTGAAAAAAATGACGAAATGACAAAAACGATGGGTTATAGCCCATGTTTTGAGAAATTTTGAAAAAAAAAGTTAGCCTCGTTTCTCATCATTTTGGACCATGGGCTAAAGCCCATATCGTACGGCATACTATAGCGCGCCGTTTTTCATCATTTTTGAGGATTTGAAAAAAATGACGAAATGACAAAAACGATGGGTTATAGCCCATGTTTTTTGAAATTTTGAAAAAAAAAGTTAGCCTCGTTTCTCATCATTTTGGACCATGGGCTATAGCCCATATCGTACGGCATACTATAGCGCGCCGTTTTTCATCATTTTTGAGGATTTAAAAAAAATGACGAAATGACAAAAACGATGGGTTATAGCCTATGTTTTTAGAAATTTTGGAAAAAAAAGTTAGCCTCGTTTCTCATCATTTTGGACCATGGGCTATAGCCCATATCGTACGGCATACTATAGCGCGCCGTTTTTCATCATTTTTGAGGATTTGAAAAAAATGACGAAATGACAAAAACGATGGGTTATAGCCCATGTTTTTAGAAATTTTGAAAAAAAAAGTTAGCCTCGTTTCTCATCATTTTGGACCATGGGCTATAGCCCATATCGTACGGCATACTATAGCGCGCCGTTTTTCATCATTTTTGAGGATTTGAAAAAAATGACGAAATGACAAAAACGATGGGTTATAGCCCATGTTTTTAGAAATTTTGAAAAAAAAAGTTAGCCTCGTTTCTCATCATTTTGGACCATGGGCTATAGCCCATATCGTACGGCATACTATAGCGCGCCGTTTTTCATCATTTTTGAGGATTTGAAAAAAATGACGAAATGACAAAAACGATGGGTTATAGCCCATGTTTTTAGAAATTTTGAAAAAAAAAGTTAGCCTCGTTTCTCATCATTTTGGACCATGGGCTATAGCCCATATCGTACGGCATACTATAGCGCGCCGTTTTTCATCATTTTTGAGGATTTGAAAAAAATGACGAAATGACAAAAACGATGGGTTATAGCCCATGTTTTTTGAAATTTTGAAAAAAAAAGTTAGCCTCGTTTCTCATCATTTTGGACCATGGGCTATAGCCCATATCGTACGGCATACTATAGTGCGCCGTTTTTCATCATTTTTGAGGATTTTTAAAAAATGACGAAATGACAAAAACGATGGGTTATAGCCTATGTTTTTAGAAATTTTGGAAAAAAAAGTTAGCCTCGTTTCTCATCATTTTGGACCATGGGCTATAGCCCATATCGTACGGCATACTATAGCGCGCCGTTTTTCATCATTTTTGAGGATTTGAAAAAAATGACGAAATGACAAAAACGATGGGTTATAGCCCAAGTTTTTAGAAATATTGAAAAAAAAAGTTAGCCTCGTTTCTCATCATTTTGGACCATGGGCTATAGCCCATATCGTACGGCATACTATAGCGCGCCGTTTTTCATCATTTTTGAGGATTTGAAAAAAATGACGAAATGACAAAAACGATGGGTTATAGCCCATGTTTTTAGAAATTTTGAAAAAAAAAGTTAGCCTCGTTTCTCATCATTTTGGACCATGGGCTATAGCCCATATCGTACGGCATACTATAGCGCGCCGTTTTTCATCATTTTTGAGGATTTGAAAAAAATGACGAAATGACAAAAACGATGGGTTATAGCCCATGTTTTTAGAAATTTTGAAAAAAAAAGTTAGCCTCGTTTCTCATCATTTTGGACCATGGGCTATAGCCCATATCGTACGGCATACTATAGCGCGCCGTTTTTCATCATTTTTGAGGATTTGAAAAAAATGACGAAATGACAAAAACGATGGGTTATAGCCCATGTTTTTAGAAATTTTGAAAAAAAAAGTTAGCCTCGTTTCTCATCATTTTGGACCATGGGCTATAGCCCATATCGTACGGCATACTATAGCGCGCCGTTTTTCATCATTTGAGGATTTGAAAAAAATGACGAAATGACAAAAACGATGGGTTATAGCCCATGTTTTGAGAAATTTTGAAAAAAAAAGTTAGCCTCGTTTCTCATCATTTTGGACCATGGGCTAAAGCCCATATCGTACGGCATACTATAGCGCGCCGTTTTTCATCATTTTTGAGGATTTGAAAAAAATGACGAAATGACAAAAACGATGGGTTATAGCCCATGTTTTTTGAAATTTTGAAAAAAAAAGTTAGCCTCGTTTCTCATCATTTTGGACCATGGGCTATAGCCCATATCGTACGGCATACTATAGCGCGCCGTTTTTCATCATTTTTGAGGATTTAAAAAAAATGACGAAATGACAAAAACGATGGGTTATAGCCTATGTTTTTAGAAATTTTGGAAAAAAAAGTTAGCCTCGTTTCTCATCATTTTGGACCATGGGCTATAGCCCATATCGTACGGCATACTATAGCGCGCCGTTTTTCATCATTTTTGAGGATTTGAAAAAAATGACGAAATGACAAAAACGATGGGTTATAGCCCATGTTTTTAGAAATTTTGAAAAAAAAAGTTAGCCTCGTTTCTCATCATTTTGGACCATGGGCTATAGCCCATATCGTACGGCATACTATAGCGCGCCGTTTTTCATCATTTTTGAGGATTTGAAAAAAATGACGAAATGACAAAAACGATGGGTTATAGCCCATGTTTTTAGAAATTTTGAAAAAAAAAGTTAGCCTCGTTTCTCATCATTTTGGACCATGGGCTATAGCCCATATCGTACGGCATACTATAGCGCGCCGTTTTTCATCATTTTTGAGGATTTGAAAAAAATGACGAAATGACAAAAACGATGGGTTATAGCCCATGTTTTTAGAAATTTTGAAAAAAAAAGTTAGCCTCGTTTCTCATCATTTTGGACCATGGGCTATAGCCCATATCGTACGGCATACTATAGCGCGCCGTTTTTCATCATTTTTGAGGATTTGAAAAAAATGACGAAATGACAAAAACGATGGGTTATAGCCCATGTTTTTTGAAATTTTGAAAAAAAAAGTTAGCCTCGTTTCTCATCATTTTGGACCATGGGCTATAGCCCATATCGTACGGCATACTATAGTGCGCCGTTTTTCATCATTTTTGAGGATTTTTAAAAAATGACGAAATGACAAAAACGATGGGTTATAGCCTATGTTTTTAGAAATTTTGGAAAAAAAAGTTAGCCTCGTTTCTCATCATTTTGGACCATGGGCTATAGCCCATATCGTACGGCATACTATAGCGCGCCGTTTTTCATCATTTTTGAGGATTTGAAAAAAATGACGAAATGACAAAAACGATGGGTTATAGCCCATGTTTTTAGAAATTTTGAAAAAAAAAGTTAGCCTCGTTTCTCATCATTTTGGACCATGGGCTATAGCCCATATCGTACGGCATACTATAGCGCGCCGTTTTTCATCATTTTTGAGGATTTGAAAAAAATGACGAAATGACAAAAACGATGGGTTATAGCCCATGTTTTTTGAAATTTTGAAAAAAAAAGTTAGCCTCGTTTCTCATCATTTTGGACCATGGGCTATAGCCCATATCGTACGGCATACTATAGTGCGCCGTTTTTCATCATTTTTGAGGATTTTTAAAAAATGACGAAATGACAAAAACGATGGGTTATAGCCTATGTTTTTAGAAATTTTGGAAAAAAAAGTTAGCCTCGTTTCTCATCATTTTGGACCATGGGCTATAGCCCATATCGTACGGCATACTATAGCGCGCCGTTTTTCATCATTTTTGAGGATTTGAAAAAAATGACGAAATGACAAAAACGATGGGTTATAGCCCAAGTTTTTAGAAATATTGAAAAAAAAAGTTAGCCTCGTTTCTCATCATTTTGGACCATGGGCTATAGCCCATATCGTACGGCATACTATAGCGCGCCGTTTTTCATCATTTTTGAGGATTTGAAAAAAATGACGAAATGACAAAAACGATGGGTTATAGCCCATGTTTTTAGAAATTTTGAAAAAAAAAGTTAGCCTCGTTTCTCATCATTTTGGACCATGGGCTATAGCCCATATCGTACGGCATACTATAGCGCGCCGTTTTTCATCATTTTTGAGGATTTGAAAAAAATGACGAAATGACAAAAACGATGGGTTATAGCCCATGTTTTTAGAAATTTTGAAAAAAAAAGTTAGCCTCGTTTCTCATCATTTTGGACCATGGGCTATAGCCCATATCGTACGGCATACTATAGCGCGCCGTTTTTCATCATTTTTGAGGATTTGAAAAAAATGACGAAATGACAAAAACGATGGGTTATAGCCCATGTTTTTAGAAATTTTGAAAAAAAAAGTTAGCCTCGTTTCTCATCATTTTGGACCATGGGCTATAGCCCATATCGTACGGCATACTATAGCGCGCCGTTTTTCATCATTTGAGGATTTGAAAAAAATGACGAAATGACAAAAACGATGGGTTATAGCCCATGTTTTGAGAAATTTTGAAAAAAAAAGTTAGCCTCGTTTCTCATCATTTTGGACCATGGGCTAAAGCCCATATCGTACGGCATACTATAGCGCGCCGTTTTTCATCATTTTTGAGGATTTGAAAAAAATGACGAAATGACAAAAACGATGGGTTATAGCCCATGTTTTTTGAAATTTTGAAAAAAAAAGTTAGCCTCGTTTCTCATCATTTTGGACCATGGGCTATAGCCCATATCGTACGGCATACTATAGCGCGCCGTTTTTCATCATTTTTGAGGATTTAAAAAAAATGACGAAATGACAAAAACGATGGGTTATAGCCTATGTTTTTAGAAATTTTGGAAAAAAAAGTTAGCCTCGTTTCTCATCATTTTGGACCATGGGCTATAGCCCATATCGTACGGCATACTATAGCGCGCCGTTTTTCATCATTTTTGAGGATTTGAAAAAAATGACGAAATGACAAAAACGATGGGTTATAGCCCATGTTTTTTGAAATTTTGAAAAAAAAAGTTAGCCTCGTTTCTCATCATTTTGGACCATGGGCTATAGCCCATATCGTACGGCATACTATAGCGCGCCGTTTTTCATCATTTTTGAGGATTTAAAAAAAATGACGAAATGACAAAAACGATGGGTTATAGCCTATGTTTTTAGAAATTTTGGAAAAAAAAGTTAGCCTCGTTTCTCATCATTTTGGACCATGGGCTATAGCCCATATCGTACGGCATACTATAGCGCGCCGTTTTTCATCATTTTTGAGGATTTGAAAAAAATGACGAAATGACAAAAACGATGGGTTATAGCCCATGTTTTTAGAAATTTTGGAAAAAAAAGGTAGCTTCGTTTCTCATCATTTTGGACCATGGGCTATAGCCCATATCGTACGGCATACTATAGCGCGCCGTTTTTCATCATTTTTGAGGATTTGAAAAAAATGACGAAATGACAAAAACGATGGGTTATAGCCCATGTTTTTAGAAATTAAAAAAAAAAAAGTTAGCCTCGTTTCTCATCATTTTGGACCATGGGCTATAGCCCATATCGTACGGCATACTATAGCGCGCCGTTTTTCATCATTTTTGAGGATTTGAAAAAAATGACGAAATGACAAAAACGATGGGTTATAGCCCATGTTTTTTGAAATTTTGAAAAAAAAAGTTAGCCTCGTTTCTCATCATTTTGGACCATGGGCTATAGCCCATATCGTACGGCATACTATAGCGCGCCGTTTTTCATCATTTTTGAGGATTTGAAAAAAATGACGAAATGACAAAAACGATGGGTTATAGCCCATGTTTTTAGAAATTTTGAAAAAAAGTTAGCCTCGTTTCTCATCATTTTGGACCATGGGCTATAGCCCATATCGTACGGCATACTATAGCGCGCCGTTTTTCATCATTTTTGAGGATTTGAAAAAAATGACAAAATGACAAAAACGATGGGTTATAGCCCATGTTTTTTGAAATTTTGAAAAAAAAAGTTAGCCTCGTTTCTCATCATTTTGGACCATGGGCTATAGCCCATATCGTACGGCATACTATAGCGCGCCGTTTTTCATCATTTTTGATGATTTGACAAAAATGAAAAAAAACTATGGGTTATAGCCCATGTTTTTTTGAAATTTTGGAAAAAAAAGTTATCCTCGTTTCTCATCATTTTGGACCATGGGCTATAGCCCATATCGTACGGCATACTATAGCACGCCGTTTTTCATCATTTTTGACGATTTGACAAAAATGAAAAAATAAAAAAAACGATGGGTTATAGCCCATGTTTTTTTAAATTTTGGAAAAAAAGGTTATCCTCGTTTCTCATCATTTTGGACCATGGGCTATAGCCCATATCGTACGGCATACTATAGCACGCAGTTTTTCATCATTTTTGACGATTTGACAAAAATGAAAAAAAAACAAAAAACGATGGGTTATAGCCCATGTTTTTTGAAATTTTGAAAAAAAAGTTATCCTCGTTTCTCATCATTTTGGAACTAAGGCACTGGTGTCGGACTTCTGGTTTACCGGAACGGGGTTCAACTCCCTGCAGTGCCCTGCTCAATGTGTTGTATTTACCGGAAAAATTTAGTGTTGCGGAGGATGAGAAACATTAGCAAATTACGGAGTTTTGCGGAAAATTGCGGATTGTTAAAAAAAAACAAAAAACGATGGGTTATAGCCCATCGGTTTTTAGATTTTTTTGGAAAAATTGCGAAATTGCGGAAATTGCAAATTGCTGAAATTGTGGAAATTGCGGAAAGCGGAAATTGCAAATTGTGGAAATTACAGAAATTGCGGAAATTGTGGAAATTGAAAATTGCGGAAATTGCAGAAATTGAAAATTGCAGAAATGGCGGAAATTGCGGAAAGCGGAAATTGCAAATTGTGGAAATTGCGAAATTGGAAATTGCGGAAATTATATATTATATATATAGTACTTTATAATTTAATAAGAATTAGAATGGAATCAGGTGGACATTATGGACACAGCTGGACGACTTAGATTTTGCAGACGACCTGGCACTACTGTCACATACCCACCATCAGATGCAAGACAAGACCAAAACACTTGCAGAGACTTCCGCACAAGTAGGGCTTAACATCCATCAAGGAAAAACCAAGAACATGAGGATAAATACAACCAGTACAGAACCAATCACACTAGGCGACACCACAATAGGAGAGGTAGAGTCCTTCACCTACCTGGGAAGTACTATCAGCCACCAGGGTGGTACAGATGCCGATGTAAAGGCAAGAATAGGTAATACTTCTAAAGAACATCTGGCACTCTAGGGAGATACAACAAAAAACTAAAATCAGAATATTCAACTCCAATGTTAAATCCGTCCTGCTCTATGGGGCAGAAACATGGAGAATCACAAAGACCACAATAAGCAAAGTGCAAACCTTCATAAACAAATGTCTGAGGAGAATCCTGAGAATTCACTGGCCGAACAAAATAAGCAACAAAGATCTCTGGATGAAAACTAAACAACTCCCTGCAACAGAAGAAATTGGACAAAGAAGATGGAGATGGATAGGGCACACACTGCGCAAGCCAGTATCAAACACCACCAGACAGGCGCTGACTTGGAACCCCCAGGGAAAGAGAAGCAGAGGCCGGCCCAAAAACAGCTGGCGGCGGGATCTCCAGGCAGACGCCAAGAGGCTGGGATGCACCTGGTCACAGATAGAGACGAATGCCAGTGACCGAGAACTCTGGAGGATCCTTGTCGACGGCCTATACCCCAGTAGGGGTGTCAGAACTCTGGAGGACCCTTGTCGACGGCCTATACCCCAGTAGGGGTGTCAGAACTCTGGAGGATCCTTGTCGACGGCCTATACCCCAGTAGGGGTGTCAGAACTCTGGAGGATCCTTGTCGACGGCCTATACCCCGGTAGGGGTGTCAGAACTCTGGAGGATCCTTGTCGACGGCCTATACCCCAGTAGGGGTGTCAGAACTCTGGAGGATCCTTGTCGACGGCCTATACCCCGGTAGGGGTGTCAGAACTCTGGAGGATCCTTGTCGACGGCCTATACCCCGGTAGGGGTGTCAGAACTCTGGAGGATCCTTGTCGACGGCCTATACCCCGGTAGGGGTGTCAGAACTCTGGAGGATCCTTGTCGACGGCCTATACCCCGGTAGGGGTGTCAGGCGTAAGTAAGTAAGTAACTTTATAATTTATAAAAACTATAATTGATTATATGTTTTACAAAAAGGTTCATTGGCCACATTTCAAAAAGGCTACAAGCGAATAAGAGGGAGTGAAAGACATAAGTAAAGACAACGAGTACTGTATATCTGAAAAGAAAGCCTTTATTCAGTAACCAAGCCTTTACATTACTCTCAACATTTAAATAATTGTCTCTTTTTAATCGTTCTTTTATGATACAGTGCAAAAAAATGAGTCGTCAGTTAAGACGACGGTGGTTAGGACACAGGAAATACAATCATAGCCGTCCTCCCGGTAGGAGGCGGGGCAGCTGGGAGGTTCTGACCAATCAGAGTACAGTATAAGATTTTTTTTTCTCACAATTGGAACATTCAAGGCCACCGACAATCTGAACATTTAGAATTATGTAACGCACACACACACACACACACACACACACACACACTTATGTATTACTATACTTGTGAGGTTACTTTTTTTTTTGTTGCCATTTACTAACCTAGCCAATGAAAATGATTAGGAGCTGGGGTGTGAGCTTGTAGATCGGCTATTTCGCTGTGTACGACACCAGCGCGTAGTATTAATCCACCATGACTCTAAACCTAAATCCTGAATCCCAAACTTTTAAACCTCACACGCATAGTAAATACGTAGTATGCACAAACACCCCTGTCCAAACGCACACACATGCGCGCACACACACACACACACACACACACACACACACACACACACACACACACACACACAGCGTATAAACTTACAGCATATAGTACAAACAACGGCGACATTTCAAAATGCATTGTTTTGACATTAATGCCGGCAGTATTTATAAAATAAGTTAATTTCCAACAGCGACCTATGCGGTCGGTTCTTAAGCGTCATTATTCGTGTACATCTTTTGTCGTCATCGTAAATACGTAAACATCGATTACAACAAGTTACAGGAACGGTTTTATTCCACCTCAGCGCTTCTCAACATGGGGCTTTGGGGGACACCAGGTGGTCCAAACGGACCGCTACGGGTCAGTGAATGTAGAGATAGAACCACAAGCGGACCGCTACGGGTCAGTGAATGTAGAGTAACATCCGTTCAGAACAGGAACCCCTTTTGGTGTTTTAAGGATTGTTATACTTTAGCTATTGAAAAATAGCAGATCTACAAGCTCATAGCATGGCACAGAGTAGATCTGCTATTTTCTTGGGGGTTAAATCAGAGTACCGAAGTCCTGACTCTCTGGGTCACGGGAAGCATTTCCTCGATGGAGAGTAACATCGGGTCATCTTAATTAGAGTAACATCGGGTCATCTTAATTAGAGTAGCATCGGGTCATCTTAATTAGAGTAGCATCGGGTCATCTTAATTAGAGTAACATCGGGTCATCTTAATTAGAGTAACATCGGGTCATCTTAATTAGAGTAGCATCGGGTCATCTTAATTAGAGTAGCATCGGGTCATTTTAAACACGCCTGTGGGACTTCAGAATGGAGGGGGGTGACCACTTGACCCAGGTCATTTATGGGGTTTTTTTATGTCACGCCAGACTTCGGTGCTCTATAAGAACAGAGTATTTTACAGTGTGATTCAGGGTTCCGGTTTAGTTTAGTTCAGTGATCCTCAACGTCTTTTAATTTCAAGGACCCCCCAGTTTGATATGCATTAAGACCACGGACCCCCGTTTTATACAGCTTTTAAACTCTGGGACCCCGCAATCTACACTTGTAAAATCCTCAGTGTGGATTTAACTTTTGAGAGTGTACAGATGGAACCAAATGCACTCAAGAGTCACAGACGTGTAAGGGTCCAATTGGTTCCATTTGTTACACTCTCAGACTCAAGAGTTACAGAACCTGTAAGTTTCCATTTGCTCTCAGATTTACAGACCTGTGTGAGGATCCATTTGGTTCCATGTGTTACACTCTCAGAGTCACAGACCTGTAAGGGTCCATTTGGTTCCATTTATGTATACACTCTCAGAGTTACAGACCTGTAAGGGTCCATTTGGTTCCATTTATAAACTCTCAGAGTCACAGACCTGTAAGGGTCCATTTGGTTCCATTTATACACTCTCAGAGTCACAGACCTGTAAGGGTCCATTTAGTTCCATGTGTACTCTCAGAGTTACAGACCTGTAAGGGTCCATTTAGTTCCATGTGTACACTCTCAGAGTCACAGACCTGTAAGGGTCCATTTGGACTCCTGGGGGTCCACCGTTTAAATCTTGATTGGCACGTCGAGTGTCCGTAATGGAGGGTAAAAAAAAAGGGGAGAGCTCAGGTATCTTTCCCTCGCTCTCTGATTGGCTGTGAAAGGCTGAGATGCGGCTTGGCCGCGGCCGCTGTGCTACGGCCAATGAGGGCTGGCTGTTCGGCCGTGCACGGGGGGAGGGGGTGTTGTTGCTCAGTAGGTGGAGCCAGAGAGACAGATCATCAGCATTAAGGCAGAAGAGGAAGGACCCGCGAGGTGACCGCACTGTGACCCCGCCTCCTGCCCCGCAATGGGAGGGGCTGGGAGCACGCTGTAGTAGAGTGTCTCGGCGGAAGTAGCGGGATTTGGGCGGACCTAACCGCTCAAACAAATGATGTTGACGCTACACAAATTCTGTTTACAGTTTCTGTGAATGAAACAAGAGTTGTGATTGGTCGCAAAACAATATTGTATCCGGGGCAACTCGCTAGCTTTATCTCGCTCGGCGAAGACTCTCTCTCGTGGCTCAAGTTGGCGCCCCTCCATCACGGTCTAAAACTATAGGGCGAAAGTCCCGCCCATCACACGGCATTAAAACAGGTTCGTGATCACACGCGTCTATTCTTCCTCGTCCGTGTCCATTGGGAGGAAAAGGGGCGGAGTGTGTAAGGTGTTGTAGTTTGTTGTCATTGTTCGGGATAAAAAACTACAGCGGATTAAAAACCTGATACAGTATTGACAAACCTAAACAAAAAAATAACAGCAGTCATTAACTCATTTACTTACTGCCAGCATCACGTAGCCCCTTCCCTGCCGCGGGATATCTTATTTTGAAGGCCGCAAATAATAAGCTAGGCTAATGTTAGCCGCGATCCCTTTTTAAGTCACCCGAAACGTTAGTGTTGTAATCGCGAGGCAGCAGCGATTTAGTAATGAGCCGTGAACATCGCCGTTTTTATCAAAAACCTCCATCTGGGAAATAATCAGAGACCGTAGGCGGGTGCCTATGGGCTATAGTTCCAAACATTGCTCCTATGGCTGGAACTATCCCATTGAGATAGAATGAGCACTTCCGCATTCCATTGTTACAATGGGAGTCAACGGGAGTGTCATTACTCTCTTACTAGATTACTCTGGCCGAGCGTTGCCTAGCGATGGAGAGCTAAACAGAATCGATAAAAACTCGTAGTTTTCTTTTCAGGGAAGTCGACACTCCCGACGCAAGTCAAAACAAAACTACATCCCTGCACGGTAGTGTGGGAAATGGAGGCGTCTGTAAGTCTTAGGCTTTGTTGTGTGCTGTAGATGTGTTAAATCCCTCCCTTACCGAGGTGTGCTTCATGGTAGAACATCAGGTAGGTCTTGTAGATCAAGAAGGCGTAGGTCCTGTCTCTCTGGTGGGTCTAGAAAAGCGTAGATCTGTAGATCTCGTCTCTCTAGGTGTTGCATTGTGGGCGTTGTAGTCTCTCTGGTGGATCTAGAAGGTGTTGCATTGTGGGTGTTGTAGTCTCTCTGGTGGATCTAGAAAGCGTTGCATTGTGGGTGTTGTAGTCTCTCTGGTGGATCTAGAAGGTGTTGCATTGTGGGCGTTGTAGTCTGTCTGGTGGATCTAGAAGGCGTAGATCTTGTCTCTCTGGACAGTGTCCAGGTCATCGTCCATGGTCAAGAGCACCTGATGAGGGACGAGAGACAAGGTACATGAAAACGTCATGGTACGCCATGACGCTTTCATGGACCTCGCATCGGAAGCTCCATGACAGAGCGTCCCAGTCCCACTCCCGACGAGCGGCCGGATGATCATTTCCCATTAATATTTTTCCCATAGACAAACTGCCCCCTCGATATGATGGTTTCTGTACACAGTGGGGAACTCATGTTTTTTGTATTGTCTTGGTGTTATGTTGTTTCAGTACGTATGTGCTGCTTTTGTTGTTGGTGTTGAACAGACCTGTGAAGATGAATATCCTTCGGGACAATAAAGATTATTATTATAGACGTTTCAGGAAGTATTTCTTTCAAGACCTGTAAGTCTCGGACAAAGCCAACTCATATGGTGACAAATCATGACAATAAACAAAAAATAAATCAGGGCCGAACAAATAATTAGAAAGAAAAGGTATCGGGAGGTATCGCGAGATTTGGATGCCAGACAGGAAACGGTGGACAGTCTCGTGATACTTGGATACGTAGGGGAGAGCCGCCATGGTTGTAACATTATGCACGTTTCAACCATGGCGGCTTCTCCCCTATACTTTGTGAGGTATCTAAAGAGCACAGTGTACACATCGAAAAGCAACACGCACGCACACACACGCTCATACACACACTCACACACTCACACACGCACACACGCACACACCCACACATGTACCAGGAAGGAGCCGAACATGGCGATGGAGGACAGGAAGTGCCAGATATCGTGGTCGTCGAAGAAGGAGAGCAGGATGCAGTCTCTGTTGTGTTCCCGAGACTCTGCAGGAGTTTTCTATTATAACATAAAGAACTACAATGACCACAATGCAACGAGACTCTGCAGGTGTTTTCTATTAGAACACACAACCCACAAAAATGCAACCCATTAAAACTACAATACCCACAATGCAACACATTGAAACTACATTACCCACAATGCAACCCATTAAAACTACAATACTCACACTACAACCCATTAAAACTACATTACCCATAATACAACCCATTAAAACTACAATACCCATAATACAATGAAACAATGAAACCCATTAATATACACTTAATAAGTTGTCCTTGAGCAAGACCCCTGATTGCTCCCGATGTGCAGGTTGGTGCTTGCATGGTTTCCTCCGCCATCGGTGTGTGAATTAAACAATATTACCCGAGAGGGTGTACTTTATTGTCATTAATGGCAATGGCCGATAGGCCAGCTCCATAGGCAGCGCAGAATTCAGTCCTATAAATGCAGTCCATTTAAAACAAATTAAATTTACAACATCAAGGCTGCAGTGTGTACGGAAGTTTCTTACTCCTAGATTTTAAAACTATGCGTGTGTGTGTGTGTGTGTGTGTGTGTGTGTGTGTGTCTGTGCGTGCGTGCGTGCGTGCGAGAGAGAGAGAGAGAGAGAGAGAGTGCGTGACACTGACCTGCCAGGTGCTCAGTCCCTGGAAGAAGAAGAACAGAGCGAATCCCCAAACCACGGCCGTGAACAGAATACACACCAACGCTAAACACTTGATACGCTCGCCACTCCGTAGCTACGCACACACAGAGCATGCACACACACACACACACACACACACACACACACACACACGTTTAGTGCCAGTGAAGATTTGCGTTAAGACAAGGCAAGATTCAAATGGTAAAGATTCAAAATATTTTCAAGATATTTTCAAAAAAAATATGAAAGAATTGCGTGTAAAAGTAGTCAATGCAAATGGATCTTATACGCATAATATGCAAATGCATGCACACACACAGGCACAGTGTGACACACACACACACACACACACACCTTCATGATGATGTAGAAGGCAAAGTAGAGCAGCAGGTTACAGATGGCGATGGCTAACAGGTAGGAGGCAAAGTCACTGGGTCTCTCTATCAGACCATAGGCACACCTGGAGAGAGAGAGAGAGAGAGACAGAGAGACAGAGAGAAAGAGACAGAGAGAGAGAGACAGAGAGACACAGAGAGAGAGAGAGAGAGAGAGAGAGAGAGAGAGAGAGAGAGAGAGAGAGAGAGAGAGAGACACAGAGAGACACAGAGAGAGACAGAGAGAAATGGATTGTAATGAAAATGCATCTAAAATCAAACCTTCACTAATTTAGCTGCATCGATTTCTGTAATCAGTAGCAGCTGTGTTTGGAGGATGTTTATTGGCTTTTATTGATTGTAGCTCTACATGTTAAACACACAAAAGTGAGAATTCTTCAATTTCTTTGTGAAAAAAAACGTAGTTTTCATTTCACTACATTTTAAGGTTGATTTATACGTTGTTGTAGGACACTGTCGCTCTGCAAAAACAGCCAATCTACAAGGTCACCGCGCTTCGCTGGGGCGACACGTCGTGAGCTTGTAGATCGGTTGTTTTTCAGAAGAAAACAACGTCAGCGAGAAGAACTTACAAAGACCAGTTCACTATGTTCCCCATGACCAGGAGCACCGCACGGTCCTAATGCAGGCATGCACACACACACGCACGCACGCACGCAAGCACGGACACACACGGACAGACACACACACGCACACACACAGGGGAGAGAGGGGACCAGGTTATGTCAGGCAGTGATCATTTTTGTACAGCATACAAATCAGTGTTGATTTCGTCGCTAAAACCATGACGAAAAGTGTTCGTCGACTTCCTTTTATTAAACTAAATACTGAAAATAAGATAAATATACTGACAGTTTCGTCAACAAATGAAAACTTGACTAAAATGTTAGGGAGGGACTAGTGGAGAAGAGATCCAGTAGAACTAAATGTTAGAGAGGGACTAGTGGAGAAGAGATACAGTAGAACTAAATGTTAGAGAGGGACTAGTGTAGAAGAGATCCAGTAGAACTACATTTTAGGGAGGGACTAGTGGAGAAGAGATCCAGTAGAACTACATTTTAGGGAGGGACTAGTGGAGAAGAGATCCAGTAGAACTAAATGTTAGGGAGGGACTAGTGGAGAAGAGATCCAGTAGAACTAAATGTTATGGAGGGACTAGTGGAGAAGAGATCCAGTAGAACTAAATGTTAGAGAGGGACTAGTGGAGAAGAGATACAGTAGAACTAAATGTTAGAGAGGGACTAGTGGAGAAGAGATCCAGTAGAACTAAATGTTAGAGAGGGACTAGTGGAGAAGAGATACAGTAGAACTAAATGTTAGGGAGGGACTAGTGGAGAAGAGATCCAGTAGAACTAAATGTTAAAGAGGGACTAGTGGAGAAGAGATCCAGTAGAACTACATTTTAGGGAGGGACTAGTGGAGAAGAGATCCAGTAGAACTACATTTTAGGGAGGGACTAGTGGAGAAGAGATCCAGTAGAACTAAATGTTAGGGAGGGACTAGTGGAGAAGAGATCCAGTAGAACTAAATGTTAGAGAGGGAATAGTGGAGAAGAGATCCAGTAGAACTAAATGTTAGAGAGGGACTAGTGGAGAAGAGATCCAGTAGAACTAAATGTTAGAGAGGGACTAGTGGAGAAGAGATACAGTAGAACTAAAAGACAAGTCATTTTATGCTTGGTTGCGGTCTGAAAATGGCAGATCTACAAGCTTGTAGATCTGCTATTTTCAGTGTTAACCCATTCTGACCGGGAACCCATTTTGGTGTTAGCATCATGTTATGCTTTAGCTATTGAAAAATAGCAGATCTACAAGCTCATAGCGCGCCACCGAGTGGCGCGCTACGAGCTTGTAGGTCTGCTATTTTTGAAAAATCGACTGAACGACTGACATTTTTAGAATCTGATCTCAGGTCAGAATGGGTTCATCAGACCCAGTGTGTGTCCAGTGGAAACCTCGTATGAATCTGATCTCAGGTCAGAATGGGTTAACCGATCATAAAAGCTGCCATTACGGCACCGCGCCAAGGCCCGCCAAAATACATTTTAGTCAACAAAATCAACTGCAGACTAAAATCTTACGATATTTAGTCGACTAAAACTAGACTCAGATGACTAACATATTATGACTAAAACCAATTGATAAAATGATTAAGAAGACTGACTAAAACGAAGTGTACGGTTCCAGCAATACTCACCACGTACATGGGTCCACTGCACTGTCGGATGCAGTCTGTGTACATGACGTACACAATCCTACGCATGACTCCAGAATCTGGTGTACAGACATACGCACGCACACACACACACACATGCACACACACACACACGCACACACACACACACACACATGCACACACACACACACACACACACACACACACACACACACACACACACACGTTTGATTAAAAAGCAATTATTAATGATAACATATCAACATTCTTCACGTGGGTCCTGATCCATACAATGTTCAGAACCACTAATAGTTAGTTTTTTTTTTGTGATTTTGAGTATCTGCTGATACTGATTTTTCGCGATCCGATATATATTTTTGAACACGTTTATGCCATATCACAATAGTTCAATAATCAATATCCCAAATCACAGATAATGTCCAGTCTGATATAATGTTATGCATAATAATATTCTTTTTGCTCCCAATCCGATTCAGATAATTAGAAGATGACGCGATCTGCCACAATTTCCGACCACGGGATCGGATCGGGACAATCCTAGACATCATCTTTAAATGTTTTGTTATTCATGTCCTCACTGTATTGCATTACTGCTCTTGTTTTTTAATGTTTATGCCTTGCTTTTCTTTTCTTCTTTTCTCCATTGCTCTGTAAAACACTTTGATCTGCATTTCATGTCATGAAAGGTGCTATACAAATAAAGTTTTATTATTATTATTATTATTATTATTATAATGGATGAGTCTGTTTTTGTTTGTTATATGGTTGGGCCGCCGGAGGTCTAGACTCTCTCCGATAGACTCTTGGAGTGTTGCAGGCATTCCAATTTACAATGTAGGCATTTTAGCAGACTGTTCTGACATTCCATATTATGTTGATCTGGCCTCATCAAACCCTCTTCAAACCCTGTACACACACCAGTATGGCCAGTACATAATTCATTTCATATGTGACTGTGTTTGATACAGAGACAGTCATGGTGGCAAGACTAACGGTTCAGATTTTTTTTTTTTTATTATTTTCTTTTATCCAAAATTAGTTAATAGCACAGGCAGACTCTTACTAGAGCATGTCTGAAATGATAATCAGAGCTGAAATCGACATGCAAATATGAAATAAATGCTGAAACATGTAGCTAGGTGTAATATTAAGAGTCCACAGAAGTGAACCTTTCAAGCCTGTTTTCTCAACTCGCCTATTTTCTGCAAGACATTACTCTACAAGCCACATCTCCAAAAACCGGTGGGTCAAACTGAACAACCAAAGTATGCAGTTTAGAGCTATGATTCCCTGCTTTCACATGACATTGAAAAAAAGGTCAATGACCTCATCAAACCCCTTAGCTCTCCATATATGGAGCTGGCCTGTTCTGACATCACAATGGACGAGTTGACCAGCTCAACAGAATGATTTATCTCCAGAATGACAGATCTTCCTCTTCGCCCCCCCCGGGGCGTCTTACTGGTGTTGTGTAATGTACTGGCCAGATTCCCGGTGGTGGCTCAGGGGTAGAGTGCCTGGATGGGAACCGCAAGGTTGCCAGTTCAAACCCGGGCTCCCCCAGAGTTACTGTCGAAGTGTCCTTGAGCAAGACACTGAACCCCTAATTGCTCCCGACGTGCTAGTTGGTGCCTTGCATGGTTTCCGCTGCCATCGGTGTATGAATGGGTGAATGTAATGCACAATCTATGTAAAGCGCCTTGGATAAAGGCGCTATATAAATGCACCATTTACCATTTACCATTTACTGTATACTGTACATAGTGTACTCACCCATCCTCCAGCGGCCCATGTAGTACAGTTGAATGCTCAGCAGCAGGGTGGCCACGATGTGGATGATGGAGAAAACGATCCAGAACACCGTGTTCCCTCTGCCGAATACCTGAAACATTATTATAACCATTACACTGTAACACCGTGTTCCCTCTGCCGAATACCTGAAACATTATTATTATAACCATTACACTGTAACACCGTGTTCCCTCTGCCCGAATACCTGAAACATTATTATAACCGTTACACTGTAACACCGTGTTCCCTCTGCCGAATACCTGAAACATTATTATAACCATTACACTGTAACACCGTGTTCCCTCTGCCGAATACCTGAAACATTATTATAACCGTTACACTGTATCACCGTGTTCCCTCTGCCGAATACCTGAAACATTATTATAACCATTACACTGTAACACCGTGTTCCCTCTGCCGAATACCTGAAACATTATTATAACCATTACACTGTAACACCGTGTTCCCTCTGCCGAATACCTGAAACATTATTATAACCATTACACTGTAACACCGTGTTCCCTCTGCCGAATACCTGAAACATTATTATAACCATTACACTGTAACACCGTGTTCCCTCGGCCGAATACCTGAAACATTATTATAACCATTACACTGTAACACCGTGTTCCCTCTGCCGAATACCTGAAACATTATTATAACCATTACACTGTAACACCGTGTTCCCTCTGCCGAATACCTGAAACATTATTATAACCATTACACTGTAACACCGTGTTCCCTCGGCCAAATACCTGAAACATTATTATAACCATTACACTGTAACACCGTGTTCCCTCTGCCGAATACCTGAAACATTATTATAACCATTACACTGTAACACCGTGTTCCCTCTGCCAAATACCTATAACCATATAGGCTATAGGGCTGTCAGAACGAATTTCATAATATGAAAGAAATTCGAATATTTAAAAAATATATATATATATTCGAAAGCTAAAATTGCCATTCGAATTTTATCATTTATTAATTCTATTTAATATTTTTATTTTGTTTTATGTTATTTTATCCGCTCACTAAATGTATTGAGTAACGAATCTACCGCTGTGAAATCTCCCATCTGCATGCACACACTTTTGTGTTGCACATGGAAAGCAACTGAAAACGACCATGGATATATTAAAGACAGTTCCCCTGTGCTGCTGTGCACAGCGGAGATAATGCAAAACTCCAGGTACGAACCAAAACACTGACTGTCTGAAGCTGATCATCCACGACTAACTATCTCCAGACTAGTCCTGCAGTCCCGCAATGAAGGAAAGACAATCTCGCCTCTCACTATAGTCCACTACAATGCCATTCTAGCCTTAAAACCTACATTTATGTGTTATTCAACAATTACTTTAAAATATAGGCTTCTCTATATATCTTCATTGCTATTTACTAATGATGGCCTGTTCATCGTGACAGCATTCTGTTTAAAAATTAAAAATAAAATGTCCTGTTCATGATTCCTGACTAGCCTACTCACTACTCAGACTATACTGTATCAGAAGTATACAACGTTCACTGTAAAATGCATTTGCACTATAGACAGACAACAATCTTACCGTGCTGAATGCACTGTGCTCAATAAAACAACAGTTTAAACGCTATTTTGTGCCGAAAACCATTATTACATGGGCTGAAAGTACTGCTTTGTCGTTTGGAAGGGGGGGCCCCTCTAGTGGACAGAACGTGCATCGTCAATCTGTGTATTATTATAGGCTAAATATGAGCTAAAATAAACAATGTAAATATTCGGATATTTTCGAAAATTACAAATAATGAAGCAATGAAATTCGATTTGGATTATAGAGGTGAACTGACAGCCCTAATAGGCTACACCATGTATTAACCCATTCTGACCGGGCACCCATTTTGGTGTTAGCATCATGTTATGCTTTAGCTATTGAAAAATAGCAGATCTACAAGCTCATATCGCGCCACCGAGTGGCGCGATACGAGCTTGTAGGTCTGCTATTTTTGAAAAATTCGAAGAACGACTGACATTTTTAGAATCTGATCTCAGGTCAGAATGGGTTAATCAGACCAGTGTGTGTCCAGTGGAAACCTCGTATGAATCTGATCTCAGGTCAGAATGGGTTAATCCATTCAGACCTGGGGATGATTCTACAAATGTCTTCTAAATCATGAGAGTTTTCTGAAAACCCTATGTTTCTAATATGTTCAGTGGTTCTCAAACTATTTCATGTCAAGGACCCCCAGAATTATTATATGTAATTGGCTGCAGACCCCCCATCCGAACATATGATGTTCCAGGGACCCCCACGGAAGCAAAGATTTGAGTTAAAAAACGTTGGCTCTGAAAGAATATATATATATATTCAAAGATTTGCGCCACATTTTCACGATTTCTCAAAAATAGCTAAAGTATAACATAGTGCTTACAACACCAAAAGGGTTTCCCTTACAGAATGGGTTAACCATTATAAAACCAATCGAAAACCTACAATCATATACGCATATAACCATAATATACACAAACATGTAACCATAATAGCCAAACACCGAGAGACAGCGAGATCAATTCGTGGCGGTGACGACTCGCCACGACCTATTTTTTTACGCCATGACGTATTCTTCATTATCCGCCATGGCAGAACAGAATCCGTGGCGAGTACAGAATCCGCCATTGTTTTTTTTTTTTTTGTGCGCCGTGGTGCAGGTTTTATTGTCCTAGTATTACTATTCTCGGAATTATTTCATCCTCTTGTAGCGTAACGGTTAGCGCTCTCGCCCCTATAGTCAAGGCACTGTGCCGAGCCAGGTTCGATTCTTGCAAAAAACAAACTTTTTTTTTTTAAAGTTATTTTTTTACCCGTACATACAGTGTGTGTGCGTGCGTGCGTATACAGTGTGCGTGCGTGTATGCGTGCGTGCGTATACAGTGTGTGTGTGTGTGTGTGTGTGTGTGCGTGCGTGCTTCATCGTATTTATTATTATTATTATTATTATTAATATGCAGGTAATAATAATAAATACGATGAAGCACGCACGCACGCATATACAGTGTGTGTGCGTGCGTGCGCATACAGTGTGTGTGCGTGCGTGCTTCATCGTATTTATGATTATTATTATTATTATTAATATGCAGGTAATAATAATAAATACGATGAAGCACGCACGCACGCATATACAGTGTGTGTGCGTGCGTGCGTATACAGTGTGCGTGCGTGTATGCGTGCGTATACAGTGTGTGTGTGCGTGCGTGCGTGCGTGCTTCATCGTATTTATTATTATTACCTGCATATTAATAATAATAATAATAATAATAAATACGATGAAGCACGCACGCACACACACTGTATACGCACGCACGCACACACACTGTATATGCGTGCGTGCGTGCTTCATCGTATTTATTATTATTACCTGCATATTAATAATAATAATAATAATAATAAATACGATGAAGCACGCACGCACACACACACACACACACACACACACACTGTATACGCACGCACGCATACACGCACGCACACTGTATACGCACGCACGCACACACACTGTATGTACGGGTAAAAAAATAACTTAAAAAAAAAAAAGTTTGTTTTTTGCAAGAATCGAACCTGGCTCGGCACAGTGCCTTGACTATAGGGGCGAGAGCGCTAACCGTTACGCTACAAGAGGATGAAATAATTCCGAGAATAGTAATACTAGGACAATAAAACCTGCACCACGGCACGCAAAAAAAAAATAAACAATGGCGGATTCTGTACTCGCCACGGATTCTGTTCTGCCATGGCGGATAATGAAGAATACGTCATGGCGTAAAAAAATAGGTCGTGGCGAGTCGTCGCCACGGCGGATTCTGTACTCGCCATGGCGGATTTTGTTCTGCCATGGCGGATAATGAAGAATACGTCATGGCGTAAAAAAATAGGTCGTGGCGAGTCGTCACCGCCACGAATTGAGTCGTCACCGCCACGAATTGATCTCGCTCCACCTGCAAACACCTGCATGTGAAAAATCTTTGCCCCAGAGAGCAAAATGATGCAATTCAATCGACTAGAAATGTCCTAATCCAGTGTGAACACAGCATAAAAGACAGTCAACGCTGGTGTGTCACTGGCGTATGCGTGCGTGCGTGTTTGTGTGTGTACGTGGGTGCACTCACCACTCCCAGCACAGAGAAGAAGATGACTCCAGCCAGACAGGCGTAGGCGGTGTAGGCACTGGCGTTGATGTCCGGGTGTCTTTTCTGGTAGAGTTTCAGCATGCAAAGCCCAGCTATCATGTACATGAACGATGTATCTATACAGAGACATATAAATAAAACATAACATTACTAAAGCATACACATGACTGTTATATAAACATAAACATAGCATAGGCAGTCCCTTGGTCTGAGACCGAGTAAAGACTGAGTCAAATCACGGGCGAGACTGGACAAGGACATAGTTAATGGACACACGTGGTAACAGGTGTAGTTGAGACTGACGGTGTAGTTTTATTTACCGAACTGGTTTTGATTTGATTGATTGAAATCTTTATTAACAGTTTGCAGAATTACAGTACATTTCAAGCACAAACTCAATACAAAGACTGTTAACTGTGAGTGGACGACCCAATTAAGCCTTACACTTGTTTACAACAGGGTCCACATTGTTCAATTCATCAAAACATTTAGAGATAAACAAATAGACACTTCTATGTAGTTAAAGAACAGAACAGGAATTCATCATATAGGAAGCGAAAAGGGAAAAAAAGTATATATACAGTGAGGGGAACAGGGGGATAAAAGAAAAGAAAACGAAAGACAGAGTGTAGGGCGCCTGCACACAACACCATGCGTTGATGCCATGTGTGCATATGTGCAGGCACCCAACACCACGTCCATACAAAAACATAGTACAATCCATAGTACAAAGACAGAGTGTAGGGCGCCTGCACACAACACCATGCGTTGATGCCATGTGTGCATATGTGCAGGCACCCAACACCACGTCCATACAAAAACATAGTACAATCCAGATACAAATTCAGCTTTTACAGAGGCCAGTTTCGAATTGCAGCCATCCGTAGGTGCCCTTTGAGAGCAGTTTTGAAGGAGCCAAGGGATTCACATGTCTTAATGACTGTTGGTAGGGCGTTCCACATTTTGGTCGCATAGGAGCGAAAAGAATTTAGTCCCTTGTTTGTGCCGAATCTGGAAGTTGGTGTAGTTGAGACAGACGGTGTAGTTTAATTATTTACCGAACTGGAAGTTGGTGTAGTTGAGACAGAAGGTGTAGTTATATTTACCCAACTGGAAGTTGGTGTAGTTGAGACAGAAGGTGTAGTTTTATTTACCCAACTGGAAGTTGGTGTAGTTGAGACAGAAGGTGTAGTTTTATTTACCCAACTGGAAGTTGGTGTAGTTGAGACAGAAGGTGTAGTTTTATTTACCGAACTGGAAGTTGGTGTAGTTTGGACAGACGTGGTAGCAGGCGCTGAGCAGCCCCTCCATCATCAGCGCGGTGCCCATGGCGTAGAACAGACCAAAGTGTTTGGGGATGCCACACTCCTGGAGACACACACAACCAGTTTGTAGTGTCACCTCACGCTTTACAGTTAGTTAGGCCTGTCACAAAGTGTGTGTGTGTGTGTGTGTGTGTGTGTGTGTGTGCGTGTGCATACCAGTGCATCGAGGTCTTCGCGGACCAGAGCGCGGTTGTGGACGATGTCTCTCTTTAGCACGATGAGAAGAAACAGCAAACCCAACAACACGTAACCTAGGTTACTGAGGATGTTGTTGAACGCACTGCACACACACACACACACACAAAGAGTAACTTAGGTTACTAAGGATGTTGTTGAACGCACTGCACGCACGCACGCACACACACACACACACACACACACACAGACACACACACACACACACACACACACACACACACACACACACACACAAAAAGAGTAACTTAGGTTACTGAGGATGTTGTTGAACGCACACACACACACACACACACACACACACGTACCTCAGAGCTCCCAGTGGGTGAGCACAAAAGAAGTTATAATAGCAGATGTCCTGATTCCCTGTTACATTAACCACCTGAGAGAGAGAGAGAGAGAGAGAGAGAGAGACAGAGAGAGGGGGAGAGAGAGATACTTATGATTCAGTAGTCTGAATTGTCATAATGCAACCCGGTCTCACCCAAACACGGTGAAATAACATGGATTGTCATCCATCCATACACTGAAATCCTCCCCATCCCAATGGATTCAACATTAATCAACAGTTTAAGAGCCAAAAACGTCAAGACGTCTAATTGCCAATTATGTACCGGATGCCACGGACGACAAGACGTGATCCCTTGGGAATTTATATTCTCTTTTTATATATATTTTGAAAATTCCTCTAATCTGGTGTACACGTGATGAGATGCACATTACATGCATAATAGAATTACAATTGATTTATTTTTTATAATGGGAGAATTGGCACTCAAAGCCTAAACTGGTGACCACCTGATGGAGGGGAAAGGAACTGGTTGGAATAACGTGTTCCTTCCACGCGCTACGTCCAACCAGGGAAACTCCCCCCTGTCAGGTGTAAAGGAGCAACTTGGACACTCAAGCATGAAGGAAGCATGAGTTCAAGTCCGTTGCTCTCCCCAGGTTGGTGGAGGGTGTGTAGAGCCCAGGATCACATTAGATGATTGACACAGGGGTGAAAAATGGGTTACAAAATCGTGGGATAAAAAATATATATATATAAAAAAAAAAACTGGTTGACCACCAGGTGGCGCTGAAAGAGTTTTAATTAATACATACTGTCTGATAGGTGATTGGTTATTATTAATGAATGCATACTGTCTGATAGGTGATTGGTTGTTATTAATCAATAGGTACCGTCTGATAGGTGATGACCAGCTGGACCACAGGTAGGGCGTAGAACACAGCGATGGTGGCGATGTTCCTGAACGCACACACGCACACACACACACACACACACACACACACACACAATAACATTAACGATGTTCCTGAACGCACAAAGACAATGCTACCATTAACCCATTAAGACCTGAGGCCGATTCTACATTGAATGTATTCTAAATCCTTTCAAAATGTATATAAAAAAAGTCACACCCGTGTGAACTGAGTGGTGGTCAAATGATTCTAACTGGTTAAATAAAGGATTAATTGTATCGATGCTCTGCTAACCAGACGTATAGATCTGGTATTTATAACCGGTTAAATGATGGTTCTATAGATCTGGTATTCTTCTCACCAGAAGTAGATCTGGTATTTATAACTGGTTAAATGATGGTTCTATAGATCTCACCAGAAGTAGATCTGGTATTTCTTGCTGAGGATTCTCTTGTCTTTGCGGGCCAGGTCGGACACACACAGGAACTTCTGGAACAGAGAAACAGACACCCATGTTGGACATCAATTAGCTTATTAGCTCTGGGACCCCATTTGAAGAGATATGCCAGGGACCCCCATAAGAAAAGGCTTTAGCAGCTTACGGCTTTAGTGATTCTCAACCCATTTGATTTCAAGGACCCCCAGTTTGACATGCATTAGGCTACGGACACTCATTTAATGGCATTTCTATCTCTGGGATCCCCAATGTATATTGTAAAATCAATGTTAATTTAACTCAGAGTGTACGAATGGAACCAAATGGACCTGTTAGGGTCCATTTGTACACTCTCTGAGTTACAGACTCATAAGGGTCCATTTGGTTCCTAACTATCATTTAGCTGGGGACCCCCTGGAACTCCCTCAAGGACCCCTGGGGGTCCCCGGACTACTGCTCTAAACCATGAATTCAGCATTTACTATGCACAAAAAAATTGCAAATGGCCCTTTTCTATGCCTTTTCCCAAACTCTAGTCTCCAGTAGCTAAAGAGTGCAGGGTCGCACCCCCAAAATAACTGATCTACAAGCTCTCAACGCATCGCAGATGCGTATGACGTATGGGTCTTGAATAACACTGTGTACACCCATATAGTAATGCAGCGCTGTGTGTGTGTGTGTGTGTGTGTGTGTGTGTGTGTGTGTGTGTGTGTGCGCGCGCTTGGTGCTTCCGATATTCTGTGTGTGTGTGTTTTGGAGTTGTGTGTGTGTGTTGGTATGCATTGGAGTCTATGTGCTCGGCTCGCACGAGTACATGAAGATTCAAGATTCAATAATTTATTTGCCATGTCAACAAGTTGATAGGAATTTGTCTTGGTTCATACTCAACATATACAGACAACCATAGATACACAAACAAGAAGGACAGTACAATAAAAAAAACCAGCAGCATATGAAATTACATTCAGTTTCTTTTTTTTTTAAGTGCTATATGCATATACTGTACTATGAGTTCAGATGTCTAATGGCTACGGGGTAAGTGCTATCCCTGAAGCGACATGTAGAGCTCTGGATACTTCTATATCTCCTGCCTGATGGGAGGAGATTGAAGAGGTGATGTGCAGGATGGGAGTTGCCTGCAATGATTTTATTTGCCTTCCTAATTATTCTGGTGGAATAGAGTGAGGAAAGTGTAGGGAGGCTGCATCCTATGTTTTTTGATGCGCGACGTACTACTCTTTCCAGCTTTGATTTGTCTTGAGAGGTTGTGTGACCAAACCAGACAAGCATGGAGAAGGTGAGAACACTTTCAATAGTGGCCCTATAGAAGTGAGTCATGGCTGCTTGGCTGACTTTGAACTTCTTAAGCTGCCGCAGGAAATAGAGACGCTGGTGTGATTTGCCTATTATGAGACTGGTGTTAAGATCCCATGATAAGGATTCATGGATGGTGGTCCCTAGGAACCGGAAGGAGGAAACTCTTTCTACCTCTTCCCCATTGATGAAGAGGGGGGGGAGGGGACACGATTTATTTTTCCTAAAATCTATGAACATCTCTTTGGTTTTAGAGATGTTTAGAATCAAGTTGTAACTCTCACACCATCTCACCAGCTCCTCTACTGCTCTGCGGTAGTCGGTTTCAACCTCGTTGGTAATAAGACCTACTAAGGATGTGTCATCAGCAAACTTATACATCATAACTGTACTGGTTCTGTGTGTGTGTGTGTGTGTGTGTGTGTGCGTGCGCTACCTTGGTGCTAACGATGTTCTGTGTGTGTGTGTGTGTGTATGCGTGCGCTACCTTGGTGCGTACGATGTTCTGTGTGTGTGTGTATGTGTGCGCTACCTTGGTGCGTACGATGTTCTGTGTGTGTGTGTGTGCGTGCGCTACCTTGGTGCTAACGATGTTCTGTGTGTGTGTGTGTATGCGTGCGCTACCTTGGTGCGTACGATGTTCTGTGTGTGTGTGTATGTGTGCGCTACCTTGGTGCGTACGATGTTCTGTGTGTGTGTGTGTGTGTGTGTGTGCGTGCGCTACCTTGGTGCGTACGATGTTCTGTGTGTGTGTGTGTGTGTGTGTGTGCGCTACCTTGGTGCGTACGATGTTCTGTGTGTGTGTGTGTGTGTGTGTGTGCGCTACCTTGGTGCGTACGATGTTCTGTGTGTGTGTGTGCGCTACCTTGGTGCGTACGATGTTCTGTGTGTGTGTGTGTGTGTGTGTGCGTGCGCTACCTTGGTGCGTACGATGTTCTGTGTGTGTGTGTGTGCGTGCGCTACCTTGGTGCGTACGATGTTCTGTGTGTGTGTGTGTGTGCGTGCGCTACCTTGGTGCGTACGATGTTCTGTGTGTGTGTGTGTGTGCGTGCGCTACCTTGGTGCGTACGATGTTCTGTGTGTGTGTGTGTGTGTGTGTGTGTGCGCTACCTTGGTGCGTACGATGTTCTGTGTGTGTGTGCGCTACCTTGGTGCGTACGATGTTCTGTGTGTGTGTGTGTGCGTGCGCTACCTTGGTGCGTACGATGTTCTTGTCCGAGTCGACATCGGCCAGCGTGTCGTAGTCGTCCTCTTCCACGGAACTCAGAGACTCCTGTCGGCTCCGCCCCACGCTCTCCAACGAGCGCTCTGATTGGACACAACCATACAGCATTCAAACTAAAACCCAAACATTGCTGTGCATTCATTGGACATGCAGAGAGAATCAACGACGTTTCCGATTGGAGCCCGTTGGGAGATTAAATGTCTCATTCTGTCCAATAGCATCAAGGTGTTTCAATAATTTTATCTGCGCCTCAATTCGGAGATAAACGCAGCTAAAAGGCGCGGCCATTACGGGCCTCTATGGAGCGTGCCTCGTGGATACGGAGCGTTTCCACCGTTGTTACTGACCGAGCCAAGATGGCGGCGTCCAGTCCGGTAGATATTAGCATGATCATTTATTCAGTGAGGGGGGTTATTAATCATAACTATACGATTATGGCTCGTGTTTAAATAAAAGGAAAGAAAAAATAAAATAAAATCATATTCCAGAATGATTAGCATCATCGTGTTGATTGGTTGATTGGTGTGAGGATAGAACTGATCCTAGACCAGCGGTGAATGATTAGCATGGTGCTGATTGGTTGATTGGCGAACAGGTGTGTAACCGATTCAAGGTCAGTTGTGGGTGTGTCACCGATGCGGATGGCTAGGTAGTGAAGGGAATTGAGGATTGGCCGTCGTTTGAACGGCTCGTGACCTATTGGACAAGAAGCACAGGGACGGACAGCCAATGAGAAGAAACCCCAACACACAGAGACGTCCAATGAGGAACGACCTTGATGGACATTGGTGTAGTGAGTGAGAGGCTGTGAAGACACAGTGTAAATGTGTGTTCAGACTTGGATGGTTAGAGATCACCAACCGAGGCGAATATTTAAATTCAAGTCTGAACGCACCTTTAGAGTGATAATGGTATGCTGCGACTCTCTGTCGGTGCGTGTGTGTGTGTGTGTGTGTGTGTACCCATATATCCGTAGTTGTTGTCAGTTGACGTAGCGCTGTCGGTCACTGCCTCAGAGCTCAGTATGCTGCCGTTGTCAGCTGAAGAGAGAGAGAGAGAGAGAGAGAGAGATAGAGAGAGAGAGAGAGAGAGAGAGAGAGAGAGAGAGAGAGAGTCACTTAGCGTACGTGTGTTTTAATGCACTCAATAAATACTTTTACATAAACGACTATATTTATCGTCAGACACCATAACTCACCAAAGGATCCATATTCGTAGGGTGAGGCTCCAGTCTTTCCTGCAGACACAGACGTGCGCGCACACACACACACACACACACACACACACACACACCCATAACTATCACTCAGTGCAGTGCATCATTACAGTGCAAACTGCACAACCCAAAACTGATGTTAAGTATAGGTTAGCATGCAGGTTAGACTGACATTATTATGGTTAACACGGAGCCTCTGCTGACGGCAGAATGGTGAAATCAGCCCCCCTTCTGACATACATATGGGGAGGGAGAGTCGGTCATCCCCAGTCAGTAAGCCAATTCTGACCTATGGCTCCGACAGATGGACACTTTCAAAGAAATTAGAGAAACGGCTGGATGGCACTTCTTACACCCGCCTGCTAATAACAGTGCAAAATCTCTCTTGGAAGAGCCACCCTGATCTAATATACGACAAGTCGACAACCTTCCCCGTGTTTCTTCACTAGTCCGATCCAGAAGAACACCGTTTGCCGGGACACTACTACAGAGCTAACAATGAGGTTATATGTTCCCTTCTTCTCTGGAATCCTGCCTCAAAGCAGACCAGAGGTAGAAAACTGTTGTTCCCTGATGTCATCGCTAGGGACACATGCATGATGCACCAGTAGGCAGGAACTGGGGAAGGACCGGGAAGTCTGG
The DNA here is from genome assembly GCF_963924005.1 of Protomyctophum bolini. NCBI lineage: Eukaryota > Metazoa > Chordata > Actinopteri > Myctophiformes > Myctophidae > Protomyctophum > Protomyctophum bolini. The sequence goes on from NC_137870.1 coordinate 7,914,670, forward strand.
TGTGGCATTGTGAAATCCATGAACTTGACCGCGGTCGAAAAATGATGATGATGAGTGAGGGGAGGGGGGGGGGGGGGTGGGGGGGTGCTTCCCCTTACCTACTGGGCGGGGCTTCTGATGGGATTTATTTCTGTTTACATGAGTTGGGCGTTGTCATATTCTAACACAGCCTGAAACCCCATTCTGGCAGACAGCTCGGTAGCATGGCTGGCTAGTTATTAGACACTGACTCCACAACTCCCGGGTTCGAATCCTGCTTGCGCTGCAATTTTTGTGCCAACCGCAAGCAACCTTTTTTTGCACGGATAAAGTAAAGTTTTAGACCGTGGCCGACATACATGTCCGGTTAAGACTGAGGTTAGGGTTAAGGTTAGGGTAAGGGGTAGCTCTGGTCCATAGCATTAATGCTTCGATTCTGCGAATTTCTTTCCTGCATTAAGGCTATGGGACTTTCCCTATTAAATCTCAAATCGAAATCAGACCAGCCTCTCCTCTTTAGTGGAAATCTCACGAACGTTTGACCTACTCACCAATACAAACACGGGTTGTGTCAATAGAAAGCCTACTTTCCTTAGTGGACGCACTCTGAGCCCCCCACCACACGTATAAACGGTACTTTTTGGCCAAAAAGGGATATTTTTTCACCGGAGGAAAAATATCCTCTATGAGGCAGTTCTCTGGGCAATATCAGTAGAGGGCGCAGCGGAGTAACTAAAAATGTTTTTTTTCCGGTGGAAACAAAATCCCTTTTTGGCCAAAAAGTACAGTTTATGCGTGTGGTGGGGGGCTCAGAGTGCTTCCACTAAGGAAAGTAGTCTTTCTATTGACACAACCCGCCTTTGTTTTGGTGAGTAGCAAAAACGTTATTTTTATTTACACTAAAGAGTAGAGGCTGGTCTGCATTCATGCGAGCGGCGGAAGTTGAAAGTAACATAGCTCTAAGGCACGCATTAGAGCTATGGACCAGAGCTAGGGTTAGGGGTAGTAATGTCCCACATACAGTACATGCGTTCACCCGTGGCTTCGTGCGGTGCCACTCAGAGAGCCTATACTGGGTAGGGATGGAGCTCGACAACCGATAGCCGAAATAAATGAGTGAATTGCCCCGCCCCTATTATGTCCATGGAAAGCGTTGATGCAAAGCGTTAGTATGTGAGGATTAAAGAGGTGAGCTATAGCAGCGTGTGAAATAGTTGATATCACTGTGTGACACGGTGTTAGTTACATTACGTTCTGACCCTTTAAGACCTGGAACACTGTGGCTTTTAACCACTTTAAACATTATTTAAAACTGTTAGCTGTTCAAAAATAGCAGATCTATAAGCTCATATCGCGGCACCTAGTGCCCCCTAGTTAAAAAGTCCAACAGGATTCCGATAGAAAAAATCCTATAAATCCAATTAAAAAATCCTATAAGAATTTGGAACAAATCCTATTGGATATTTTCTTATAGGATTATAATCCTATAAAAAAAATCCAATAGGACTTTTTCGGGGGGTTCAGATGGGGGTCGGCCAAATACATGTCATTTTTGGGGTCCTCGACATGACATCGTTTGAGAACCGCCGATATAGAACATTTAGAAACATTGTGACCGTTTTTCAGAAAACTTTCACGATTTAGAAAACATTTGTAGGATCTGGTCTCAGGTCTCAATGGGTTAAGGAAAGCTTGTACCCTTTGCTACCGTGACTGTCTCTTACCACCAAGTAGAGAGGCTGTGTAGCATGAAGGAGAGAGAGAGAGAGAGAGAGAGAGAGGTAGAGATCAATGACATTATCATTACATTTGACACGATTATGATACAGATTTAAGAAGAATCTAATTGAACGTTCCATACGTCCTCTGAGAAGAAAAAACCTCTCCCCAGGTTGGCAGAGGGGCAAGAGTAGCGCCCAGGATTACAGCTTAGGCAATATTGGCACCGGGTGGAAAAATGGGTTGCAAAACAAAATTGTCCAAAACGGGTGCAGTACTTAGCATAGACAGTTTTTGGTTTAGACTAGTCATTGGTTAGACCAGTCATTAGTCCTACAACTACAACCTATCTCAAACCCTCACCCTAACCCTAACCTCCCACAGGGCAGCACACCTAAACCTATAACCTTAACCCATGTCTAACCAATGACTATGCACCCCGTCCAAAACAGGCCATACACTTAATAATTGTACACTTTAACATTTTAAAATGTTAAAATGTTTCATGAGTAGGCTCTAGGTACAGTATTTACCCGTCTCTGCAGGGGACATGTCGGTAGGATTCACCAGCAGCTCTCTGTGGCTTGTTCTGCAACAGAGAACAAGATAAATGTCTTACATCTTACAAAATGCCATTAGAGAACCCAAAAACCAGAACCAGAGGCGACCGGGCTCTTTCAGTGGCCGGCCCCAAACTCTGGAACTGTCTACATATTAAGTCTGCCCGCTCTTTAGAGGCCTTTAAGTCTTTACTTAAAACCCATCTCTTCTCCCTGGCTTTCAATGATGTTTGACCTAATTAACCTTTGTAATATTTGTGTTGCTTTGATGTTGATTTACTATGCTGTTTGTGTTCATTGTATGCTTGTTTTATGATTGTGTACAGCACTTTGGTTGAGCTTCTGGTCTTTGTAAATGTGCTCTAAAAATAAAGTTTGAGTTGATTTGATTTGAAAAAGCAGTAGTACCAGGCGGCAAGTATCCATCACTGGACGTGAAGCCAATGTGGACATAATCATTATTTACACATTGGCTTCACGTCCAGTGCACTTAAGCCGTTCAGAACGGGAACCCCATTTTGGTGTTCTAAGCATTATGTTATACTTTAGCCATTGAAAAAAAGGCATATCTACAAGCTCATAGAGCGGCAGCGAGCTTGTAGATCTGCGTTTCTTTTTTGAAAAACCGTGAAAATATCATGGCACAGATCTTTGAATATATAGTAACTTTCAGAGCGAACTATTTTAACTCAAATCTCTGATTCTGGGGGACCTGGAACAACATATTTCCAGATGGGGGGGTCGGCAGCCAATTACATATAGCTTTTGTTTCTTCTTTTCCACGGAAATTGCAAATGGCTTAATCTCAGGTATTTTGTTTTCCGCTGTGTTTTTCGGTGAAGCATGTTCCCTCAGAGTTGGACGGACAGACAGACACAGAGACAGAGACAGAGAGACAGAGAGACAGACAGACAGACAGACAGGTCTTACTTTCTCTCCAGACAGGCCATCATGAAGGTGATCAGGTAGAAGGAGAGGAAGATCCCCAGACAGAACAGCATGCCAAACACGTACACCTCCGCTGAAAAGAAACACAATAATATCACATTAAAGGAGCATTCAGTGCATTTGGAAAATCCACACACTACAGTGGGGGGGGGGGGGGGGGGGGGGGGGGGCACGCAACAGGCCAACAGCATGCACACCAAGGCCCGCCCCCGCTCAATCATGATTGGCGGAAGGCCCCTCTCTATCCTGATTGGATGATGGCTGGGCCACCTAGTCAAAAACAAAACCTACGGGTTTTTTTTACCCCAGGGGTTAACTGGGGGACAGGGAGGAACTCCTTATATGGTCAGCACACTCTATAGTAGGGAAGATTATCACAACAAAACAAAAAAATAAGTGATATTTGAATTAAGTGAAATCACTGAATATACCGTTACATATTTACAATAAGCATGGCGTGGTTAAACACGTGTTTTATTACGTACAGTCAATGGCAGGTATAACAATGGTGTTGTTAACTTGTTACGTACAGCCGATGGCGGGGTACACGATGACGTCCACTTCTTTGGTGCGGTTCCCGGGGTCGATCAGGTCGTCGGGACGGAGCGGGTAGAAGCGCAGCGGACCGCCGCACGCCTCGTCCTCCGTCTTCACTACAACCACCACGTAGAAGGAGTTTAGAGGGAAGTCCTTCCTCTGAGGGGGAGAGAGAGAGAGAGGTGACGCGTTCGGATGACGTCACGGGAAAACCCACCATGTGTCATCAACCATGTATCGTAATGATGCTTAAATGTATCGTTACACCCCAAGTGTGTGTGTGTGTGTGTGTGCTCACCTGCACAGTGATGGCACCTTTCTTGGTCATGGTTTGGTACATTCCAATGAAGGCCACGTTGTTGTCAAGATCATACACAGGACACTGAGAGAGAGAGAGCGAGAGAGAGAGAGAGAGAGATTTAAGGACAAAGGAGAGGAACATCAAATAAAACAAAGATCAAAGTGATCAAATGCAATGAAATAAAAGAGAAGAAACGGGCTGCTGCCGGTGGAAACCTTGCATATCCAAAACAGTTGATTATTTTGTTTTTAAGGTGGGTCTGTGGGGTACAGTTTGTTTTTAAGGTGGGTCTGTGGGGTACAGTTTGTTTAAGGTGGGTCTGTGGGGTACAGTTTGTTTTTAAGGTGGGTCTGAGGGGGAACAGTTTGTTTTTAAGGTGGGTCTGAGGGGGAACAGTTTGTTTTTAAGGTGGGTCTGTGGGGTACAGTTTGTTTTTAAGGTGGGTCTGAGGGGGAACAGTTTGTTTTTAAGGTGGGTCTGTGGGGTACAGTCTGTGGGGTACAGTTTGTTTTTAAGGTGTTTCTGTGGGGTACAGTTTGTGAGGCTATGGGTGTGTTTGTACCTGGATATCCTGGATGGACATGACGGAGCACGGGAAGGCCATCTCAGAGCTGACCTTGACGATCACAGTGTCCACACCCTCTGGAAATGCATACTTAAAATACTGAGAGAGGATGGGGAGGATGGGGAGGGGGGACGGGAGGGACAGAGAGGGGAGGAGGGGAGAGGATGGGGAGGGGGACGGGGAGGGACAGAGAGGGGAGGAGGGGAGAGGATGGGGAGGGGGACGGGGAGGGAGATGGGGCGGAGAGGGGAGAGAAGGGGGGGGGGGGGAGAATGGGGAGGGAAGGGGGGGAGGGGAGATAGTCAGATTAAAGTACTATGTATAATAACAATGGATTTGCATTTTTATAGCTTTTCTATTCACATAGTGCTTACTCAAAGCACTTTACAACGGTCCATTCATTCATACATTGGGAGGTAGTGGCGAACAGCCGACTTTTCACCAGTGAGGGGGATAACTTTGTAATATGCTATTGGCTGTTTGTATTCTTTTTGGAAAAATATAAAAAGATACTCCTGTGGAAAGGCTATATTATTTTACTTATATTGACCCTATAAACAATTTAGTATATGTATGGTTTTCCCATTCAAATGGTACCTCGTCAGATAATCCCCACATATCCTAACAACTTCTGTGAACAGACTTCACTGTAGTAGCTTTTCATAAATTATATTTGTACTTAGGCTGTCTGCTGTCATGAAAGTTTATAGTTAGAGAAATTCAAAGTCCAGCCGTCTGCTGTCCAGCCTCTCCCACCCCTCACTGGGGAAAATTCTGGGAGGAAAACAGAAACGGGGTGAATTGTCTTGTTACGCATTGGACGACCTGCTCTACCTCCTGAGCCACAGCCGCCCCACAGGTACTGTATTGACCATGTGCAGACCACGGGCATCTTGCCATTAGAGTTTGGAAGCGCTTGCTTTCAGCAAAGCAACGTCCCTGCTGCCTCCTGCATTATGTGCAAATTCAAAACAGGTGGAACAGATGGAACCTGCCAGGACGGAAAGTTTCTTAGAATCGTCTCATACAAGCACTGTGGTCCAAACCGTCTCTGCGATATTGTCGCGGAGGTGGCTCTGCAAGTATGCAACATGGAATAGAAGTAGCACTGTCAGGGTGGACGTCACGCCTACCTAGTTGTGACGTCAACCCCTCCTTATATAAAGGCATCTTGCCAGAACCATTCTCTTTCGGATTATACTGTGATCCGTAAACTCGGATCACTGGAATATCTTGTGGATCTTGTGGATCCTTCGCTTAAAGGGACACTTCACCCTTTTTGCAAAAAAATATATGTTAATGACGTTTAGAAGCTTTAGATCACTTTCCTGGGGGTATTTATGTGTGTAATATGTGGTTTTAGATATTTTAGATTGTAGCAGTGAGCCTGTTGTCTCTGATGTCATGGACACTGGTCTCACTACCTTCCTGGACTACAATTCCCATAATTCTTTGGTGCACTGCTCCTCCTTGTGGATAGGGGGGAGAGCTGTCTTACTGAGACAAACATGTAGTCCAGGAAGGAAGTGAGCCCAGTGTCCATGACATCAGAGACAACAGGCTCACTGCTACAATCTAAAATATCTAAAACCACATATTACACACATAAAGACCCCGAGGAAAGTGTTCTAAAGCTTCTAAACGTCATGAACATATATTTTTTTGCAAAAAGGGTGAAGTGTCCCTTTAAGCCTGATGGCGTTCCTCCAGTTGAGCTCTGGCTGCCCCGTCGTGAGATTCCACACTCCTTACTCGACGAGTTTGACAACGCCAGGCGCACGAGCACTATGGTTGGTTACGCATGGACGCGTTCCTCGAGGGGGGGGTACTGTCAGGGTTGACGTCACGCCTACCTAGTTGTGACGTCATCCCCTCCTTATATAAAGGCATCTTGCCAGAACCATTCTCTGTCGGATTATAAACTTCAATCAAGTCTGTATGAGAATATAAACCTAAGCCTTAAAACTTAAGCTTTTCTTAACTTGTCCACCCTTAAAGATTTCGCCAAGACCTTACTCTGCAAAAGAGTTCCCATCTGGTCAGCACTTTCCGCTATTGTGACCACAGAACATTCTCAACCCTTGCAAGCACAGACTCAAAGCCGTTTATAAATCTTATAGCTCTCTGCTTGTAAACTTGTAAAAAAGAGTATATATCAGGTCCATGGAGAGGGCCACTATATTTCCACACTCACTCCAGAGGGGCCAAAAATAGCCGATCTACAAGCTCAAAACGCGTCGCATTGTGACGCGTTTTGAGCTTGTAGATCGGCTATTTTTGAATTTGAATCCTGAAAAGTAACCTTTTTTTTTTTATTTAATTTGAATTGCATTTAGTTATGTTAACTTTATGAAGTAATTATAAATATTTGGACATGAGAAAAAGACAATAACATTTTAACACTAGTAATTAGGTGAAATCAGTATTCTGATATTAACCTGTGGGCCGCATTAAGTGACAGTGGGGGCCGCGTGTGGCCCCCGGGCCGCCCGTTGACCATGTATGGTATATATCAATAGAGACGTCACCGAGAGGAAACACTGAAGCAAGATGACCGCTCACATGGTCTCATATTTGAGAACATCCAGCCTTGGGGCGGGGCTACTGTGTGATTTGCAATAAACACTCCACAGGCGTGACCTTTAGACCACCTTGTGGAAGGGAAGTAAATAGTTGGCTAACTCCTAAACACACTTTAAGATAACACAGTAAACACACACACACACACAGTGTAGATACCTGTGGCTGGGAGGGCGAGGCTGTGAAGCTGAACTTGGTGTCTGTCCTGTATTAGGATAAACGTTGAACATTAATGGAACATACAAATGATCACAGAGACATCCATGTTTGCCTTTAAAAAGGGGCCACTTCACCCCCTTTGCAACCAGAGCTTATTTTAATGATGTTTATAGGACACAAGAAACACTTTCCTGGAGTTTTTGTTTGTGTGTTATATGTGTTTAGATATTTTAGACGTGACGCCAAAAACCTGTCATGAAAGCTAATATGGTTTCTGCTGCGGGTTTGAGTAAATGGTGCGCTGTGACTGGCCAGTCGCTGTGATTTGACAGCCTACACCTAAACCTAACCCTAACCTTAACCTCAGTAAAACTATACCTACACCTAAACCTAACCCTAACCTCAGTAAAACTATATCTAAACCTAACCCTAACCTTAACCTCAGTAAAACTATACCTAAACCCATCCCTAACCCTAATCTTATCCTCAGTAAAACTATACCTAAACCTAACCTCAGTAAACTATACCTAAACCTAACCTCAGTAAACTATACCTAAACCTAACCTCAGTAAACTATACCTAAACCTAACCTCAGTAAACTATACCTAAACCTAACCTCAGTAAAACTAACGCAGTGACTGGGGGACGTTTCCAAGAACCCGAATCCTCAGCAGAAACCCTTTTAGCGTCATGAAAATGTGGTCTCACTTCCTTCCTGGACTACAAGGTCACACCTCCACGCAGCCTCCTCCCTCTCCACAAAGAGGGGAAGTGCACTAAAGCATTATGGGAATTGTAGGAATTCAGCAATCCAGTCAAACCCTAGTCAAGCACACAGACTTTTTCTGGCCATAGGGTGGAAATATTAATTTGCTACTACAAATACTATTAACAATAAACATTGAGTGACACTGCATAGCTCAGATATGACACATATCTGAAACATACACAGATATGACCAATAATCTAAATAAATAAAGCCATGGCCATTCATTTAATAATGAATGTACACTTCCAAAAACCTTAAGACTAAGGTCCACAACCTTTTTTAGGCATGACCCCCCCGAAATACTCATCATATTTGAATTGGGGACCCCTTAGAATTATCATATCTGAACTGAGGACCTCCCAGAATTATCATATTTGAACTGAGGACCCCCAGAATAATCATATTCGAACGGGGGACCCCCCAAATATAATCACATGCATTTGAACTGGGGACCCCCTAAATCAGTGGTTCCCAAAGTGGGGTCCGGGGACCCCCAGGGGGGACCCATCTATTTTGTTCATGTTCATAAAGTGCTAAAGTGTTTAAAGCAGTGGTTCCCAAACTTTTTCATGTCAAGGACCCCCAAATTGACACTACTTAGCCCGTGGACCCCCATTTGAAAAGATATGCTAGGGACCCCCATAAGAGAAGACGTACACATTTAGACGTCTACATTTAGACGTCTACATTTAAACGTCTACATTTAGACGTCTACATTTAGACAGTGTCCCCCTGAGTGCCTCCCCAATGCCTCCCCAGTGTAACCTGACGCTGCCAGATGAGGGCGGTATTGCGGAAACATATTCCCCAACACAACACTCATCTGGGATCTCTGACGGAGTTGAGCCCTGAGTCAGATCTGCTTCGTACCGAACCAATCAGCGTGAGCTAAAGGCGGGATGCGGATGTGACGGTATATAGACACGTCGATATGATTGGTTGTGTTTGCACGCCCACACGGTGATAGACAGACGCTCCCATCCAATCATCTACCATGTATCTTGAAAAAAAGGAACAGCCCCGTCATCAAATTTGCTTCCGCGATCCCAGATCCAAATAAGCTGTGAAACAAATTTGTGTAGCAAGCTTTTTGGATCTGGCAGCGTCAGGTTATCCCCAGTGTGCCTCCCGAGTGCCTTCCCAGTGCCTCCCCAGTGTTCCCCTGAGTGCCTCCCCTGCAGTGTCTCCCCAGTGCCTCCTCAGTGCCTGCCCAGTGTCCCCCCAGTGTCTCCAATAGCAATACAAGAGCAATAATACAAATTAATCTTAATGTATTAATCTTATTAATTAATTAATCAAATTAATTCATTAATCAAAATTGCGGCCTGTGCCCAGCACCATGCCAAAGCTTTTTCCTGCAGGAAACACTGCTTGTGGTTGTAAATATATTGTTATCCGTGTTGCGAGGATGAGAGGGTACCTGGAAAAATATCTACCCCAAAAGGGGTACCTGGTCCAAAAAAGTTGGGAACCCCTGCCCTAAATAATCAAATTTGAACTGAGGACCCCCTATCCCTGACAATCACTTGGAATTGTAGGAGTGTGTGTGGTCCACACACACACACACACACACACGTGTTGCGTGCGTGCGTGCGTGCGTGCATGCGTGCATGCGTGCATGCATGCGTGCGTGCGTGCGTGCTCCTCACCGCAGCGTAAACAGGTCCACTCGGCTCACTCTCAGCGTGTAGGACGTCCCCAGCATGGACAGCGTGGACACATCGATGTAGAAGAACTGCGTCTCGGACAGAGCGTGGGACGGGGGCTGGCACAGGGTGCGAGCCACGTGGGCGTACGGGTACTTCCTCTGGTAGCTGGAGAGAGAGAGAGAGAGAAACATTTAAAAACTAAAAATGGAAAATCGACCTTTAATTCTGAACTGAATTCAGATTCCCTCCTGGTTTTGACGGAACAGTCTGTTTGTTTGCAATGTTAACTAAAACCGATCTACAAACTCACACAACGCTGTGAGCTTGTAGAATCTGCTATTTTTTGGCGATGGAAAAAAGTACAGTGTAGGTGGGATGCACACGCTTATTCCGACACACCAAAGGTCCAACATGTGGAAATCACCCGTTGCTCCAGACATGCGTTGGTCAGACATGTGTTGGTCAGACATGTGTTGGTCAGACATGTGTTGGTCAGACATGCGTTGGTCAGACATGCGTTGGTCAGACATGTGTTACGGATGTCGGGGCGCGGGTCTGCTATTATGTCTGTGCGCGCGCCCTGTTTTTGTCTCGTCTCTGCAGATCCGTCCTGCGCAGCCATTGGTGGGGAGCGTTCCCTACGCTCCACCATTGGCCGCCTACTCTCAATCCTGCGCGTCCAACCAGCGCTTCCACCCTGTCCCACCTGATGACAAAGTCCCACTGAAGACTGTGTTATGGCCCGCTGTCAGTCTGTCATTGTGTCTCTAGAGTAGAGTAGTGACAGCGCGCCCTCCGTGCAGGGAAAGAGTGTTCAACCTGTACAGATCTAGTTACTAAGAAACCTCCTAAGAGAGAGTTATCACATAAAATCATAAGTGCTTTCATTGAACTGTGAATAACGAGCAGGTAGTATAGTAAGTATTTTCCATATTAGTATTCTCACTGTTATCACCTTAGCTAGTTAGGCAGGCACCTTCACTTGTACTTTTGTTTGATGGTAGGCATAAGAAATAAGAATAGAGTAGTCAGTCAGTTAGCGTTTTCTTTTGTTTACCAGTCAGATAGTCAGTATTGGGACGGGTTTAGTATAGGGTGCATTGTTAGGATATTTTGTTGCTTTCTTTGCTTTTGGTCCTGCTCAGCCTGCTCACTTTGTTCACCAGTGTTGCACATGTACTGTATTTGTTTCACCCTGTATGCCACCGAAAGTTGAAGAATAAACAACTTTTGGCATCTACTGTACCACCTTGCCTTTTTCCATCATAACCACCCTAGGCTCGGTGAGCCGTTACACATGTGTTGGTCAGACATGTGTTGGTCAGACATGCGTTGTGCCGTGCTTGCGGTTAGGGTTAAGTTAGGGTTTTGGGTAGGCTGTCGGTCTAATGACTGTCGGACTATATGTCGAAACTAAAGCCTGTACTCATTGCAGTCCGGGTCTTGCAGGCCGGGTCCATTTCACTAAGTGTAGTCTAGAGGGTCTAAAGCACTGGTTCCCAAACTGGGGTACGGGGACCCCCAGCGAACAGGAACCCGCCAAAAACATTAGCTGGAAACAAAGCGGACTTGGCAAACCCTGAAAGATAGTCCCTGTATGCACCTGACCAGAGACTGGACAAAGTCCAGCACCATGGAGAATGATAGATAGATACGTAGATAGATAGATAGCTCTGCTGTTACACAAGCACAGTGTGGGAGATAGCGCAGGTGACTGATAACCTGCTGCTCAACTTCAAATCCATTAGCAGTGTTGTCCAACACACTCCATTGCCTGGTTGTTGTTGTTGTGTGTCATAGAATTAACCTGGCCCTGCCTCACCTTATAAGGCCTGGTATAAGTCATAGAAATAACCTTATAAGGTTCAGTATGGTACGCACGCATGCACGCGATCGATAAGGTTATCATTGATCAATTAATGAATTAATCGATAATTTAATTGACATCCCTACTGGGGACCCCCCAAAGTAATTACATTTGAACAGGGGACCCCCCAAAGTAATAACATTTGAACTGGGGACCCCCCCAAAAAATAATCTAATTTGAACTGGGACCCCCAGTTGAGGCATTACATTTAGTTTGACTCGAATTGAATAGCAGACCTGACTGAGACAGCACGCCCACACACACACAACACCCAAGCATTCAAATATTGAAATGATGTCCTTCTCCGACTACCGACTCACCGAGCTGACAAACCAGTATCCTTAATGTGAATGTTCAGGAGCCAGCGCTCTAGTGTTGAAAACAGCCTGTAGGCTGCTGTGTTTAACTTTCGGAGAAGCCGGCTAGGCTATAGGATAGACACTCTGCCCAGTGACTCGCGCATGCACGCACGCGCGTGCAGCAGCCTACAGGCTACAGGCGCGCACAGCATTAATATACCTTAGAGTTGCTGTGTGGAAATAGTCCCACAATTCTGTGTTGCCTAGAACTGGAGTTTTTATCATCATTACCACACCATAGACAACCAATATAAGGCAACATTTCCCAAATTTCATCATGCTTTAAGTAGCATGTGACAATTGTGACACGTCAAACTAGGGGGTTTTCATGATTCTGAATCAATTCCAAGCATTAGTTTTGTACGAAAAACACTCCCTGGCCTAAAAAGGCCATAGCCTCATCAGAAATGTGATGAGGTCAGCACATTTGGGCACATTTTGGCAAGTGGCAATTTTTTTCGCAATATTTCCGGCAGAGCAGGCCTCTCATTCTGTGGACCTTAATGACCAAATGAATAGAAAAAAAAACACAAATAAAAAGTACGGCATGACATCCCAGGTCCTGTGGCTCCCCGGCTATAAGAGATAGTACTCACAGGCCTCGGAGGATGAGAGGCACCTGGAAGGACAGGACGGCCTGCTTCTGTCTCACCACGAACAGGATGGGACTCTCCAGGACCTGAGAGAGGACGTCCACATATACACGCACCCCTTCTGTCTGTGAAACACAACATAAAATATATATATAAATATAACAGGACACACGCACCCCTTCTGTCTGTGAATCACAACCGAACAGAATGGACACACTCAGCTCTTCTGTCAAAGTCAAAGTCGTACGATTAGTCACACACGTTACCGCAGTGAAATTTGTTCTCCGCATTTGACCCATCTCTTATGGATCGGTGAGCCAACCCTTTGATGCCGAGTGCCAAGCAGGGAGGCCCTGGGTCCCATTCTTACAGTCTTTGGTATGAACCGGGCCGGGGATCGAACCCCCGACCTCCCAGTTTCCCACTCTAACCACAAATCCACTGTCTGGTCTGTGGGACAAACAGATAGATGGATAAATATAACACTCACTTTATTCCTAGAGACGGTGTGGTTGAAGGCGTAGATAGTCTGGTTGTCGCTGGTCACCGTGTCGTTGTAGAGCATGTCGAACTCCGCCTCCAACTGCACCACCTTCTTGGTGCCGATGGCGCCGCAGCCGACCACACACGCCCACAGCAGCAGGCCCGCAAAGACCCCCCCGCCCCCGCCGCCGCCGCAGGTTTGAGACCCCCGCCGCCCCGCCACCCCGGGTGGTCCCGAGATGGTGGTGGTGGCGGCGACGGTGGGATTCTTGTGTCGAGACTTCCAGCAGCACAGCCTCCTCGAACCCATGATGTCTCCACAACCACTCGGGTCTGTGAAAGAGAGAATATGGATCCTTTATAAGACAGTGGTTCCCAAAGTGGTTCCCAGGGAGGGCCAGGGGTCCTTGAGGGAGTTCCAAGGGGGTCCCCAGTTAAATGATAGTTAGGAATCAAATGGACCCTTATGGGTCTGTAACTCAGACAGTGTACCTAACGGATCCATTTGGTTCCATTTGTACACTCTCAGAGGTAAATTAACATTGCTTTTACAATATAAATTGGGGTCTCAGAGATAGAAATGCCATTAAATGGGGGTCCGTAGACTATTGAATGTCAACTGGAGTGTCCTTAAACAGGTTGAGAATCACTGCTAGTCATTAAAGTTTTCTCTTATGGGGGGGGTCCCTGGCCTTATCTCTTCAAATGGGGGTCCGTGGGCTAATTTGTGTCAATTTGGGGGTCCTTGACATGAAATAGTTTGGGAACCATGCACTGCTTTAAGACCTGAAGGCCGATTCTACAAAATGTCTTCCATATCCAAATGTTTCTATATCAGTGGTTCTCAGACTAGTACCACCCAAAGTTATACGCGTGTGTGCACGCGCACAGCACACACACATTATGAGTGTTTCATGGTGTGGACAGAGACTTTGCTTTCTTTTTTTTTGCTGGGTGTTTTATTGTATTTGTATAATTATTTATTGTCCCGTATGTATTGTCCTGAATGTATGCATTGACCTGAGCAAAACAAATTTCCCTTGTGGATAATAAAGACATCTAATTTAATCTAATCTATACGTCTTATGATTGTATTCACCTGTTGTGGTCATTCAGGGATAGCTCTTTATGTGTTTCTGCTGATATTATTGTCCGGTCATTTTGTATGTCCGAGGCAAAAAACTATATCTGGACAAAAATTCCACCACAAGCCAGTCCCACGATGGCCTTGGTCATCATGTATATAAAAATAATGAATTGCATTTTTATAGCGCTTTTCCAAGTGCTCAAAGCGCTTTACAATGGTTCATTCATTCATACATTGGGAGGTGAAGCGGCGAACAGTCGCCGCCAGCGTCCTCACTTCCCACATTCAGACACCAATGGTGGCGAGCCCACACCTACCGACTCATTGGAGGCAATGTAGGGTTCAGTGTCTTGCCCAAGGACACTTCGACATGTGGACAGGAGGAGGAGCCGGGATTCGAACCGCCGACCCAGGGATCATTGGACGACCTGCTCTACCTCCTGAGCCACATATGATATGATTCTCACCTTTAAGGTGTATTATTGGTGTATATCTGTCTATCTTCAATGTGTTCAATGAATTAAGTGTCGTGCAAACTATTAATATAGTACTCAATCATTCAAAACAGATTATCGATTCTGACATTGTTATCATCTACGAAAATCAATTAAAAATACATCTATGATAGACTTGATCCGAGGCTAGCAGAGAGACCCGCCCTAGCCTACTACCATTTAAAGAAGTGGTTCTCAACCAGTGGTCCGGGGACCACCGGTTGGCCTTGAGAGGGGTTCCAGGTGGAGACATTTAAAGGGTGTATTATAAAAAATGAATAATTGATGTGAAAAGGGTAGAAACCCACTGGCCTGCTGCCACGCCAATAGTACTATCAGAATATATAGAGCCATTTTAAAGGGTTTTTTGATTGATTGAAAATGTTATTTCCCAGTATGTAGAATGGGAGTACATTTCCAACGAAAGCACAACAAGGTCAATACAAAACCTCTTACTTGGAAGACGAAACCATGAAAAGCAGTAAGACTTGTTGTGTACAACAGGGTCCTCCCTTTTCAATTCACCAGAGGGTGTTTTGATTGAACAGTTTTGCAGAATTACAGTATATTTCAAGAACAACTCAATACAAAAACTGTCAACTGTGAGTGGACGACCCAATAAAGCACTACACTTGTTTACAAGAGGGGTCCACCTTATTGTTCAATTTACCATAACATTTAGAGACGTACAAAAACAGGAAATCATCATAGGAGGAGGGGGTATTATAATAACAAGTAAATAGATAATTAATCACTTACCACGGACTGTGTGTGTTTACTGTTCCATTCACACCAATAATAGCAGCTGCTTGGCTGTGACTCGGACTCTCTGAGACGTGCCAGGAATGAATAAAGTTACAACAACACTTACACTAGTATGTGTCATAACAGTCTGTGAAGACACATTAAAATAGAAATATAGGTCCAACTGTATGCCTCGCCAGAGAGAGACAGTAAGACATATACAACTGTAAGTCACTGTGACCGCCACGCCATCAGAAGATATGAGTTATTAGTATTATTATTATTATCTGGAACGAATGTTATTCCCATCAACGTTACGCTTCTTCTTCCTCCTTCCACTTCTTGTTGTTGTGCTACTGGCCCAGCAGGCTAACTGTTAGCCACTAGGCAGCTAAAGCTGAACAACAGCAGCAGTATCATTACGGAAAGAGAAAACCGAAGATAATGAATATCGTCTATAGTCCAGCAGAGAACCGAACCGAACTTAACCCGAGCCAAACCGAACCGCATCGGCTGACACCGTCCGATGCTTCGGCGAGGACTTGTCACTCACTCACTCACACTACACGGTGTAGTTGACTGTGTGTGTAATGCATTTAATCAGTGTTGCCAGATTGTGTGAGAGAAATAAGCATCCAGGTCTATGAAAAGAAGCGACTATAGCAGTGGGTTTTCAACCCTAATTTTCACATCAAGGTCCATTATTTACAGTATGAGCCACGGACCACCATTTGATGACATAATTGACATTTAGCCTCTCAGACCCATTTGAGCCACGGACCACCATTCGATGACATAGCCTCTCAGACCCAAGAATATGTTGTTATTGTTGGATAAGATTTTGTCAACAATTCTTCCAAATTATCAAGCCTTATGTAGATTTCTTGTAAATTAGGTAATGCAGATGTTTAACAATAATGTAACTGTTGAGAACTGTTGAGAGCGTTTCATTTTACACTCGAGCGTTAAAGATTTATGAGGGTCCATTTGCAGGTTTCTAACTCTCCATCGTTAGCTGGAAACCACCTGGAACCCCCTCAAGGACCACTGGTCGAAAACCACTGGACTATATCACGAGTAGGCTGTTGATTGAATAGCAGTTCTACAAACTCACAGCACATTGCATGTTTTGTGAGCTTGTAGATCAGCTATTTTCAACAAAACAAATATTGTGGAAAATAAAGTGACAAGAAATGTGGGATATTATTTTGAAACATTTTAATGACACAAATCTGGTATGGGGGGGGGGGGGGTCCCTCAGCCCTGGCAAAAGATAGCTCTGGTCTGGTCCATAGCCCTAATTTGCATTTGGGCTATGGACCAGAGCTTATAATAAGCGGACATGGCGACCCTGCTCTGTCTGTCTGTCTTCTCTCTAGCGCCCCCTCCACCACACCAGACAGTAAACAAACGCAAACAAACGCAGCGCCATGACATCATACGCTCACGCACTTGTCGACCTGTCAAGGCCAAAGGGAAACTTTCATGGGGGGTCTAAGGTCATTAACATATATTCTTTAAAAGGGTGAAGTGTCCCTTTAACCTCACTCCCATATTTCCATACCAGTATTTAAAAAATGTCTGGCATATAGCCATAGGCCTGTCAGTGGTTTGGTTTTCAACCCTTTTCATATTGAGGTCCATTGTTTGTTCATCAGTTGTGTCACGGACCACCATTTGATGACATTTAGATTCTCAGAACCAAAACAAAAGAATATTTTATTGTCAGTGAATAATAATAGTTTGTCCACAATTCCATGGCTTTTTGGCAAAATTCTTCTACATTCTCTAGAAATGTAAGTCTATATAGTGTGTTAAAGGACCACTTCAACACAGGAGGGCTGTGGGTAGTTCAGAAACACGTCCACCAGTGGCATCATCGTTTATAGGCAGATGTTTTTTTTAAGATTAAAAAAATATATATATATATATTTAGATTTGTATTATTGTGAGAACGATATGGCTTCCATTATCGCATTGCAACTTTTCAGGAATAGAAAGCCTGCCATTTCAATTAGCTTGGATTCCCCATCAGTGGTCATCACCATGTATGCTGGCTTGTGGTGGACATTTGAGTGGTGCAACCACTCCAAGGAACAGCAATGTCCGTGTTCACCTACCGGTATGTCTGTCTGTGTTGGTTAATGCACCAGTATATGACTATGAGTACCAGTAGGGGCGCTGTTGTGCCGGAAACAGAGAGAGGGATAGTGCTGCACTGTTGCCTGCTAATGAATGAATGAGAGAGAGAGAGAGAGAGAGAGAGAGGTGTGTGTGGGGGGGGGGGGGGGGGGGGGGTTGCACCACTCAGTTCACACAGGTGTGATTTTTTATCAACATTCCATCTTTCCCACGGACATATAAAAGGAGTGGACAATAGTATTACCAGAAACACATGAATAGATAGCCCTGAATGACCATAACAGGTCTGTAACTAATGGCCCCTTAAGGGTCTATTTGGTTCCATTCGAACACTCTCCGAGTTAAGGGGGTCTTTGCAATAAAACATTTGAGAACCACTACTGAAATTACTCCTAATGTGACATAGTGTCAAAGTAAATCATTGTCATGCATATTCTGAAAAAACCTGGAAACTTGACAATCAGTATTAAAGTGGGTGTTACGATAAAAATAAGAACAATCATTACAATGGCGTGTAAAACAAGATCAAAAATCAAAAAAGTATTTGCCACGGCACGGACACCACGGACCACTGTTCCCCATCAATGATGTCACACTTGGGGCTAAGAAGTCAACCAGATTCAGTAATTATTCATTTCCACTTTTCTGAAAACCTTGAAAATACAGTATATAATAGGGCACGGTCACGTGTTCGACGCTCTTACAGTATATTCTACCCATGAGGGCGGATTCTGACCATGCATTATTGCATTTCAATGGGAATGGAGCGGTTTGCTGCCATTTGCGGATGTTTGCCCACAAAAAACCACTCCAGTCCATTTCCATTGAAAGTGTGATCGTGCCCTTCGGAAATTATAGCCTACTGTTATGAGCCTCACTGTCGCTTATGTATTACATTTAGAGGCAAGCGGTGCCTCTGAATGCTTTTCAAACTTTTTAACAACACAAATATTCTCTTTATGGAAGACATTTTCAGATGCGGGCCCGCATTTATGGGTAATGGGACGGTGACATGAAAATATAATATTAAGCTTTTCAAAAACAGGTTTATGTTCATCGCAGACCAAAAAAAAGGGACATTAATTAAAACACATATCCATTGCTTCTAGTTGAAAGCCTTGACATAAAAATGAGTTTTTAAAAATTGTAAAAAAAAGAAAGAAAAAAAAGGGACACTGAGGTAGCATGTCTAATTTCCAATGGAAGTTGATTCCACAATAAACGAAACCGTTGCAGCGAATGCCCTCTATTGCATTCTGTTATGAGCGGCATCTATCGTAAATCGTGCACTGAAAAGACCATTGGATGTAAGATACCGTCTTTGGCAACGCAAGACGCGCGTTCTTGGCAGTCCAGATGTGGAATCAGGCTTGACCCGCTCACACGCGGCAGAGCAGGAACCCGGGGAAGGTGGTGCTGTCTTCACACAGGACAGAGCAGGAACCCAGTGAAGGTGGTGCTGTTCAGATGCTACAGAGCAGGAACCCGGGGAAGGTGGTGGTGTGTTGTGTTCACATGCTATAGAACAGGAACCCAGTGAAGGTGGTGGTGCTGTTCAGATGCTACAGAGCAGAAACCCGGGGTAGGTGGTGGTGTGTTGTGTTCACATGCTATAGAGCAGGAATCCAGTGAAGGTGGTGGTGCTGTTCAGATGCTACAGAGCAGGAACCCGGGGAAGGTGGTGGTGTGTTGTGTTCACATGCTATAGAGCAGGAACCCGGTGAAGGTGGTGTGCCTGTCGCTGTTGTCCCAGACCCCGCTGTGTTCGGGCAGGCTCATGTAGACCGTGTCGCCCGCCTGCAGCTCCAGCGCCAGCGCGTTGGACATGAACACGTTGGCGCGCTCCATGTCCACGCTGTTCCACAGCACACGGGCGCCGTTGTGGTACAGTCGGACCGCCACGCGTTCCCCGTCGCGCACGTCGAAGGCGGTGAACGTGAAGTAGTACAGCCCTCTGGCCGGAGCCGTGAACACGCCTGCGAGGAAAAACACATGAGAAGGAGGACGTCAAAACCAAACACACATCAGTGTACCGTTTCCCCAATACATACAGTCAGTACAGCCCTCTGATCCAAATAAGAACATTGGAATGGTGTGTAAAACGGCCACGGACATGACCAAGTCTTTGCCAGTCTTTTGTCCATACATTGTATGGACATGTTGGTGGTGACCCCTGACCCCCATGGGTATTTTTACTTTGAATATACATTTTTAAAGGCGGAATATTTTTCTGGGGGTCCCCTGGAAAAAAATATTTTGAGATGGGAGTCGACGGCCAAATACATGGTCCTTGAAAAAGCTTGAGAACCACTGATATAGAGCGCCGCAGTCCCTCCCCCTTTCAGAAAAACGAGTGGCCCAGGAAATCAAAACCCAATGCATTATCCCATAGGCACTTCTTATTAAATTTATTTAAAGACGGTTACGCCGCGGACAAAGCCAACTCGGATCGTGACAAATCATGACAATGAACACAATGTTTTGGGCCGATCAAATAATTTACAAGACGAAAAACAAAACAAATAGTGTTGTCTCCTGACTTTCTTTTCTTCTTTCTAATGATTTGATCGGCCCAAAACATTGTGTTCATTGTCATGATTTGTCACGATCCGAGGTTGGCTTTGTCCGCGGCGTAACCGTCTTTAAATAAATTAAATAAGTAGTGCCGATGGGAGAATGCATTGGGTTTCCATTTCCTGGGCCACTCGTTTTTCTGAAAGGGGGAGGGGACTGCGGCGCTCTATAGAAGCATGTATTATAATTATTATTATAATAATAATTATTGTTTTATTGTTTTACTTAAGTGAAAGTGTCAATACGGCAATATAGAAATGCTCCGTTGCAAGTAAAAGTCCGGAAATTCAAAATATAGGCCTACAAGTACAAAAGTATTGGCATCGAAATGTACAAAAAGTACAAAAAGCTAAATGACTGACTCGTTATGCAGAATGTCTCATTTCAAGTTATCAAATGTATAACAGTCTTTTGAAAATGGCAGATCTGCAAGCTCACACACACACATTGTGAGCTTGTAGATGTATAGGGCCTGAGGTTATACCGTTTGTTTTGTAATAGTAATCAAATTCCACAAATTAACTAGTAAAGTTTTCACATACCGGTAAATGTAGTCGAGTAAAAGTAAATGTATTGTGTAGTAGTATAATAAAAACGGTTGAAATAATAATAATAATAATAATAATAATGGTCCATTCATTCATACATTGGGAGGTGAAGCGGCGAACATTCGACGCCAGCGTCCTCACTTTCACACAACAATGGTGGCAAGCTCACACCGACCGCCTCATTGGAGGCAATTTAGGGTTCAGTGTCTTGCCCAAGGACACTTCGACATGTGGACAGGAGGAGCCGGGATTCGAACCGCCGACCCAGGGATCATTGGATGTCTACTTTTTCCACCGCTGGTCAGTACCTGTGTCTGGGTCGTAGGCCTGGCCGGCATTGGTCAGAATGTCTTTGAACAGCAGAGTGGTCTCGGTGTCGAACGGTCCCACTGGTCCCTGGTCCGTCAGTCCAGCTGAGAATGCCACCTTTCTCTCTGTGAACGTCGTCATGAATCACAATATCAAACTCTGTACAACAAAGCATGCAGTTATAGCAGCTCAATGTCAACAACAAGAAGAACGTTTCACTTTGAAGTAATCGCGTTCGTCATGTTTGAAGTTTAGATTTACTGGCCTGTTCTACAAACAATGCTCGGATCAAGGTTATAATATATATGTTTTATTTTATTAGCCTAAAAAACACTTATTCAATCTATTCAATCCTGCACCCATGCCGAAAAATAAATAAAACTAAAATAAAACTAAACACTAATACTAATACAAAGTAAAAAAAGAGAAGAAGAAAATCTGCTCTATAAAAACGAATATAAAGTAACCTATTAGGGGAAAAGAATATTCAAAACAAACAAAAAGTTAAGTGAAATGAAAAATTCTAAACTATTATAACCTTGGTTTACTGGACAATGTTTGTTTAGATTGAATGTTTAAGAGTTCACCTGCAGTCGCTGTCTTCAGGTCCGACACGTCATCCTGTAAGGCTGTGAAACACATAAACTCTTATGTTCATTTAAATTATATTTTTTATATAGTAAACATAAGTAGAGCAAAGTCAGCAGAATAAGCGGTTCATGGCAGACGTTACAGAGGGGCGGAAGCCATTGGGGTAAAGTAAGTAGGTTTTCATTTACTGGAGTATGTTCAGTGTCAATACTTTAGTTTATATACTTCTACTCCCACTATATCTCAGAGGCGTACTTTTACTCCACTACAATTATTTGACAACTTTAATACTATACCAGTTACTCTGTAGATTTGGATTATTATAACATATATTAACCAATTCAATTCAATTCAAAGGGCTTTATTGGCATGAGAAAACATACGTTTACATTGCCAAAGCAGAAAGAACAATACAACAATACAGCAATACAATCAAAACAAAAATGATGTACATTTGAAGGTCAGAATCTTCAATAGATCAAATTCTATGTACCAAGGTCACTCAATGCAGGTATAGTGCAGGAATATACACAATGATCTTTAGGGTCTTTAGGGTGGTTGTGTTCCATTTGATATCCTTCTCCTATCACAGCAACTCACAAATCTTGCTGCTGTGTTTGCTTGTTGTACTTCGCCCAGCAGATATGGGAGTTTTTTAACCACTTCAACCCTATACATTTCGGCCACTTGAAAATAGCTGATCTATTATTGCTAGTATTAATGCTATTTTTTTTAATAGATTATAGCCTAGATGTTTATACATTAAACATTTGAAAACTATAATCAGTACTTTCTGCTTTTGGTAAAAAAGCCTTTAAGTACATCTTAATACCAATACTGTACAGTTTACTTTTATTCTAGTAAATCTTTCTTTCTACATTGCATTATTGATACTTTTACGTTTAAGTAACAAATGTGAGTACCAGTCTTAGAGTATATATACTCTAAGGTACCAGTACTTTATCCACCACTTCCGCAACCCACACAGCTGTGCTGGCATGCTGCTCATTCCACAAATACAAATGAGGCTCCATTTAACAGAGAAACAAGCAGGCTCTCCAACAGTAGTAAACATATTGTTGCCAAGAAAGATTGTTTTATGTCTATTGATTAATAAGAAGTTTGTGTGAGATGAATAATTTCACCTGAGTTCTTCGTCTTCAGGGCAGAGACGTCTTTCTGTAAAGCTGTAAACACACGAATTGAAACGTTTGTTGTAGCTGAAATAATCTTTTCATAGCAAATATAAACGGAGCGAGGCCGGGCACGTCCATAGACATTTATAGATATACATTTAGACCAACCTGAACACCATCAGTGCTGTTAACCGACAGGGTGCTGAATGAAGGAAATTACGTTACTGTTGGTCAAAGAAGGAGAAGATAGATAGATAGATAGATAGATAGATAGATAAATAGATAGATAGATAGAATGCATTCCCCCCTCCTCACCCCCCCCCCCCCCCCCCCCCTACAATACCCTACCCTAGAACCGGCCCTGATTTATTTTAAATTTTATTATTATTATTATATTATTTTTTAAACATAATTATTCTCAGCAGAAACCATCTATTAAAGGTTATGTTACCTGTATTCCATGTCTCCAGCGCTTCGATCCTGAGGTGGGCCTTGTTCAGCTCAAACTTCAGCTCAAACAGCTGCGTCCACAGGTCCGAAATGTCGCCGCCTGCCTGGATGTGGGTGACCGTTGCACCCTGGACCACCTCCGGCCCAGACAGGCACAACAGCACCGCCAGGTGGAGCAGCAGAGTAACAGCAGCCGTCATGCTGGAAGCTCACAGTGCTCTCGCTGTGTTGTACTTGTATAGCAGACAGACAGGAGTGTTCAGCCTTATATAGCCTATAGCTCAGCACCAGAGGTCATAGGTCACCAGCATGCAGGTTCACAAACAGTGGGTCGGGACGCATTTGTGGATCGCGGACACATTTGTATGGGTCCCTTTATTAATTTATTTTCGAGGGGCGTTAGCCCCTCCTATATCCAGCCAGCTAGAGTGTATAGATTTTTGTCCCAACACAATCATTAAATGCCATTGACAATAAATTGAGAATTGTACGTCCCTGTGTCTGAGCAAATCGGCTATTTTGACCGCAAAGGTTTTTGTATTTCATCATGAAGATGTATGATAAGAGGCACACGGGTGTGATTTTTGTTTCCTATATTTTGTTTTTAATTATTATCATAAAAAATAAAATAAAAGTAGCCGATCTACAAGCTCACAAGGCATGCACAAAGTGACACGTTGTGAGCTTGTACATTCAAAATTCTATTTTGGGTCACAGGCTAAAAGGTTTGGGAACCACTGGTGCAAAGTGACTGTAAGTAAATGTACTTACAGTAAATAATACACTTTTGAGGTATTGTTTTACTTTGCATTTCCAATTTTCAATAGGCCTACTTTTACTTCTACTCCACTACATCTCAGTGGCAAATAGTTCACAGATTGTAGCAATCCCCCCCCCCCCCTTTAAACTGCGGACCACCCCAAATCATGTACGGACCCCCCTTGCAGTGCCGACCCGCAGGTTGAGAACCACTAAACACATGTTGTACCTTGTCTATATCGGCGCTGGTGGGAACGCCTCCTGCTGTGGGTCCTACGAAGGGCTTCTGTAAACACCTTTATCTGAAATCTATGGAACAGTTAGACATGAAAGGGTTACCAGTGGTTCAGATATTTGGACTTAAAAGCTGTAGGAAATACGTGCCATTAAATATAGTGGTTGCCAAGGTATTGATTGATTGCCTGCAGTCCCATGGTGGGAGGTCTGGTGTTGGTGAATATTAAGTATAGTTCCGGGCATTTGGTGAGGGTAAATTAATCTCCAAAACTATAGCATAATTTGTATTGTTGACCTAATTCTAACATATATAGAGAGCAACTTCCGTTCAACTTTGACCCTTCTGTCACATGGAACTATTTAAGGGCCCAAGCAATTGACTTGGTCCCTTATTGTTTTTGTCTGTTTTTTCTTCCCGTCAAGTGCAGCTGTGTTGGCAGCTCAGCCACAGGCTCTGCTCGCAGTCGCAAGAAGTTACTGTACGTTCATATGCGGTTACTGTACGTTCATATGCTTTGACGGCTGTGAGATTAGATTACTTTTGGAACGTATCCGTGACTTAACAAGATGCTGGCAATGTTGTTTGTAGTTAACGTATGAGCTGACTGCCGCAAATCCGGAAGATGCGCACGCGCACACACACACACACACACACACACACACACACACACACACACTTACTTGCTTATGGCAGTCCATCGATGTCGATGATGACGTTGCTCCAAATAAAGTTCATGGGATGATCACTGTTGTGTCTGTCGTCTGTGCATAGCCTGGTGGCTGCTCAGACCAATGCGTGATCCGCATATTTTGTCACAGGAGGGGCAGGGGAAGGCAGCAGCGGTGGTCGGTGGACACCTGGTACGCTGGTGCCGCTGTGCACGTCGCTGTGCTCTCCTCTCTGTGAGCTTCTCCTGAAGTTGAGCGATTCCCTGGTGGCAGGTAGAGCTCCAGGTGTGGCGATCAACAGCCAGGGACTCCAGCGCTGGTGGTCTGATGTCACATTTTTTCAGGAGGGTTTTGATGTGGTCCTTGTACCGCTTTTTGGACCTCCGGCAGCCCTTTGACCGGCTTGAAGCTGGCCATACAGGATCTGTCAGGGTAGGCGATGGGCAGGCATACGGATCACATGCCCGACCCATCTGAGGTGTTTTTGGCCAAGGAGAGCTGTAATGCTGGGTGTGTTGGTTCGGTCATATATTTCGGTGTATGGCACCCTGTCGGCCCTGCAGGTCAGACCCAGGATCCTTTGAAGGCAGAATATATGGAAAGCCTCTAGACAGTTTATGTGCCTCTGGTAGGGTGTCCAGGTTTCCGAGCTGTAGAGCAGTGTGGAGAGGCACACACACACACACACACACACACACACACACACACACACACACACACACACACACACACACACACACACACACACACACACACACACACACACACACACACACACACACACACACACACACACACACACACACACACACACACACACACACACACACACACACACACACACACACACACACACACACACACACACACACACACACACACACACACCTTAATAATCTCCTCTGGGAGCCACCAATTACAACATCCTTTACAAAAAAACGCTTATCAGTTACCACTACTACCACTAGCTATATCAATTTGTTCTGAGCCAATCAAAGTTGGGATACCCAGAGGGCCTATAAAAGTAGGAAATTGTAAAATCGGCCAATATATGACTTTGTGAGATGTGTACTGTACATAGTTTTGTACATAGTACATGGGGGGGGGGGGGATTCTGAATCCGTACTGGTTGTAAGCAGATTAGGAAAAGTGTATCAATTAACACTGCGTGAGCATATACAGTTAATATACGGTAATATACAGGTGTGTTTGTTGGGAAGTTTAACGGGAGTTTCCTGTAATATACACATCCGTATTCCATGCTTTTGGCGCAGTGTAAATGCCGTAGGTAGAGAAGCTCCAACCACTTATGAAATGACATCAATATTATTATTATAGATTAACAACTGGGAAAAGTACAGACGCAGATAAGGTTATAACGGCAGCGATACGGTGTCATTTTGACATTTAGTGACACTGAGCAACTGGAGACGAGCGGAAAACAAAGGAAAGTGGAATCGATCAGAGCACTTCACTTACGGCGGGAGATGCACATCGTTGCCTCCGGCTCCAACATGGCCACCGCTATATCTCTTTCTTTAAACAAGTTGCCATAATGTAATCTGGTGCTGGCATAATTGGTCAATTAGTAGCTGTTGCTTCCGTGTACAAATAACAGCAGAGCAAACAAGACGACCGCCCGGGCAAAGATGGTCTTTGCATAATATTAAAACGATAACGAGAATGAGACCAGGGGAGATCTGGGAGACTCCAGATTTCTTACATTTTAAAACTTAAAAAGTCTGTGATCCCATGCTGTATTGCAATGGCTCAGGACAGGGGTTCTCAAAGTTTTTGGCTGGGGACCCCCGGAAATGCTTTGTCAGTGTCTCGCGACCCCCGCCCCGCCCCACTCCCAATACAAACTGACTGAAGAGAATATATATATCATAAATACTGAAACCAGATATAACCAAGTGTATGCATGTACTCTGCGTACTATATCTGTAAACTCTTAATTTCCATTTTCCAGCAATTCAATTGCAAAAAAAAGCCGCCATTTCGCATTTTGAAAAGCCGGCATTTCGCATTTTGCATTTTGAAAAGCCGTCATTTTGCATTTTGAAAAGCCGCCATTTCGCATTTCGCATTTTGAAAAGCCGTCATTTCGCATTTTGAAAAGCCGCCATTTCGCATTTTGAAAAGCCGCCATTTCGCATTTTGAAAAGCCGTCATTTCGCATTTTGAAAAGCCGTCATTTCGCATTTTGAAAAGCCGTCATTTCGCATTTTGAAAAGCCGTCATTTCGCATTTTGAAAAGCCGTATGTACAGCTGCGTCCTATTGTGGGCTTACGAACTGCAGAGGGACCCTACGGGTGAACGATGAAAATAGCTCAACCGGGGGGTCCCGAGAGGGGCTAGGATAAGGGTTAAGTAGGGCGCATGGTGTCTATTTTATGTCATGATGATGCACGATTATAAGAGCGCCGCTCACTTCACACAGGTGTGATTTTTATTCAAAGTACAAATGAAAATTTGCATCTCTGATTTTTAACTACTGCAACATAAACTTCCTTTCAATATGTCTCCAATGACGCAAGTATCAAAAAAGTTATCCCAAAAGTAATCAAACCAAAAACTGTACGGATCTTCCATTTTCCAAAAATCAACTAAGTCATCAAATAAAAAGATTCAATGCATTGCTCAAAAAGATAAGAATTATTAAAAGTATATTCCTCACCCAACATTCAAGCCAGAAGGCCATGGCAGGTTCCCCTTTGTCCAAAAGCTCTGAATGGATTCAGAGCTAAACCCTCAGAATTGGAAATGTTCCTGGACCAAACGTTTCTTCTTCAGATCTCAAAGTTTTCCAGCCCCACTACTCTGTGGTTTATCAATTCATGATTGTGGGTTTTAGTCTTGGCCTTAAAAGAGTCTCTTTGACAAACCACCACCAACCACTGTTATTGATACCTAAAATGGAACCCCTGGCTGCATCACTTCCTGTACTTGTATAGCTGTTCTCTTCCTGAACTATTGTTCACATGCTTTTTCTCCACAGCGCCCCCTATGAGCAAACCTTGTCAACAGAAAATAGCCTGGCCCTAGGATGGTTTTAATGTAATAAGTATCTGCTACAGCAGTGGTTCCCAAAGTGGGGTCCGGGGACCCCCAGGGGTCCTTGAGGGAGTTTCAGGGGGTCCCCAGCTAAATGATAGTTAGGAACCAAATGGACCCTTTTTGGTCTGTAAGAGCGTACAAAGACCCTTACGAGTCCATTTGGCTCCATTTGTACGCTTTCAGAGATAAATTAACATTGATTTTACAATATAAATTGGGGGTCCGACTCCCAGTGATAGTAAAAATGTCATTAAATGGTGGTCCGTAGACTAATGCATGTCAAACTGAGGGTCCTTGAAATTAAACTGGTTGAGAATCACATGCTAGAGCCGTGAAAATCTTTTCAGATGGGGGTCCGCGGGTTAATGAATGTCAATTTGGCGGTCCTTGGGAATTAACCCCTGTGCTACAGAACTTGCCTGGTTGGTTCCATCCTAGAATGTTTTTTTTAAGAAGCTTTGTTCACTCCATTATTAAGTAAAGGCACGGAGGAGCTCCTTTGTGTTACATCATCTCTATTGATATGTGATGAAATGTAGTGAAATGGAAACGTCTGGTCAAGCTGTGAAGAGTACAATAAAAATACACACCCGCGTGAAGTGATCGAGGGCGCTCTTATCATTGCACATCTTCATGACGTAAATTAGACACTATTTTGCACGGACACTATCGTACAGTCTCCATTCATTGTCAATGGGAATGTAATGTTTGTGTAGGACAAAAATACCGATTTGCTCAGAAACATACGACGTAAATTCTCAATGGCATTGTCAATGGGAATTGAATCTTTGTGTAGGTCGAAAATAGCCGATTTGCTCAGACACATACGACGTAAATTCTCTATTAATTGTCAATGGGAATTTAATGTTTGTGCAAGACGAAAATCTATACTAATAGCCGTGTGAAGTGAGGGGCTCTCTTATCATCGTATACATCATCTCATTCCGGCCAATTTGCGTCCTCACCTTGTCATCAATGATGTGTTTTACAGCAAATTAATGTTTGTGTTTACACTATAAAATTTGACGTAATTTGACTATGACGTAAAATTATCCATTCATTGTCAATGGGAATTTAATGTTTGTGTAGGACAAAGTTTGGGGACACACACTAAAAGCTGGGCATAAAAATAAAATAGAAATCACACTTGTGAAGTGATGACGTACGATGATGAGTGCGCCCCTCGAGGGGCACACTCATCATCGTACGTCATCATACATCATCTCATTCTCAACCAATTTTGTCTTCAATGTTTGTGTTTACACAAACCCTCAAAGCTGGACAGATGAGGGGCTATAGGGCTCCTCAACAGTAACAGTAGTGTAAATACACTTTATTGTACTAGGCTACGCAAATGTCCTAGGCTGTTAGACTGGAAAAAAATCCCTTTTTTGGGCAACATTCTGAGACACACATCCCACCATGTGCAGTATCCGTTTTATCCACTGGGTGTCACCACACTTCACAAAATGACAGTCCTACTAAATTATGCACAATCTGTGACATTGTGTGAAGTCCACATTACAAAACTTAACTAAACTTTACTTATTATAACGAATTGTTGCACTGTTGGTTTTTTTTTTTTTTTTTTTTTTAATGCTCCTTATAAATGAAGTTCTGCTGATCTTTGTTGATAGTCAATGGAAGGTGTTATACAGCATCATTTTGATACTATGTGTTAAGATAATATATTACTAGTGGCTGTTTGTCCTCAAAACAACAATAATACAAACTCAAAATGCCACTGAGGCAGCATGCAGTGGATCGTGTGTGTGTGTGTGTGTGTGTGTGTGTGTGTGTGAGAGAGAGAGAGAGAGAGAGAGAGAGAGAGAGAGAGAGAGAGAGATTTTTTTGTCATCCTTTTTAAAATGACCTCTGTTTTGCAATTTGTTAACAAAACATTCAATCAATTTAACAAATATAATAGTAAATGATGTTTTCAAACACACTCCACCCGTTGTGATGGTAATTGGCACATTTGCTTTATTTTGAAAACAGACATTGAAACCATTTTAATTTTTTCTTATTTTTTTTCCTCACAAGTCTTAACTCCTTGATAAGTTTTGAAACTGGACATTGCACTCACTGGAACATAGGAAATGTTTATTTTAATTAGTTTTTTTTAAGATTTTGCTCGTTTTGTTTGAGTTTTCTTAACTTTTTAAACTTTTTTTTTTTTTTTTTTAATCTTCTTTTAACATCAGTGCAAGAGCTTTATATATATTTTTTTCTCCAATTCATATCAAACGGTCATAACAACACCTAAAGACATCAAAAAGAAGCCGCCACATCCTCGGTATGCATCTGTGACTGCCAAAAACGTTCCTCTCAGAGGGAGAGTTCCCATCATGCATCTTGGTTCGATGGTTCATGCTAGTGTTTGCTCGGCGGGGGTAAATGGCCGGTAACACCCTTTAATTGTAACCGACTGGGCCGGGAAACACCCTTTAATTGTAACTGATAATCCATAGTTTATCATGTGACCTGGTCTTCAAACCTATATACTATTTTTAAAAACTTCTCAAAAATGTTTCAAAAGTGTTTTTGAAAATAGCCGATCCGCGACCGCTGACGACAACGGCGTGCCGTGAGATCGCGGATGGCCTATTTTCGAAGAATCTATATATGACGTTTTCTTTTTCTTCAAAATTTCCAGCTATAATGATGTCCAAAACAGGGATGCCACAGGGTAAAAGTGGTTAAAATAGCTCCCTTACTGTGAATGAGACTAATAGACAAAGGCTTGAAAAATCACTGTCAACGCTCGAGAGACTGAAGCAGGATCACAATGTTTTAGACGCAGTTGTGTTGGATTCAAGACAACAAAAAAGTTGCCCAAATCTGAAATGCCAAACATTTATGAATACATTCTATTTTCCATTCAACGTGTTATAAGTTCACTGTATAGCCATCCTCTCCATTACTCACCGGGCCTTTGCCTTCTTTTTTTCCTTTTTATAATGGCAGTTGCATCTAAAAAAAAACAAAAAACGGATTGTTTATTTTTTTTTTGGTGCACGCGCATTTTACGCAGAAATACGGATTCGTGTTCACAAAATCGTGGTCTATTTATGGCAGCACGTTGCGAGTGCAAATACACTTGTTATAGGCTATATATGGCACACTCGCAGCGCTTTTTTAAGATGTGTGCATTTCCACATGAGCCGATTCATTCCACCACAGATTCACTCACTTATATATATCAAAAGACACGCCAAATCATACTGTCATCATCATCATCATCGTCAACATCCTCATCATCATCGTTATCACCGCCGTCATCAAAATCATCATCATCAAAATCATCATCATCAAAATCATCATTAAAATCATCGGGCTGCAGACACACATACAGAACACCTGCTCTGTGTCCTGTCTGTGTTTAATGTTTGGTCAAACCATGTGACTTTCATTGGAATTGCATTGCAGGGCGGCCATTAAAACACAGACAAGACGCAGAACACGGGACAAAACACGCGTGTGCGTGCAGCCTGTGTGTGTCTGCAGCCTTGCATCGTCCTCGCCAAAACGCGTTGGAAACTCCCCCAACATGAGAAAATCATCGCCACACAAAGAATGACAAACAAATAGAAATGGGCTGCCTTCGCGTCGCGAAGGCGAAGGGCAACCGTTTTTAGATTTTTGTTGTTTTCATCTTAATTATTCTTCATTAATCTTTTTTCTTCTTCTTCTGCTGCTGCTTTTTTCTGCGTTAAACGACGTCTTGCACCTCCTTGGAGTCAGCCGCCGCCTCCGCCGCTGCTGCTGGGACCGCCTCCTCCGGTTTGGACTCCTCCCCTGGGGAGGAGAGGAGAGGAGAGGAGAGGAGAGGAGAGGAGAGGAGAGGAGAGGAGAGGAGAGGAGAGGAGGCTTATCAACAACAGATACATATCGGCTATACTGCCATCGAATAATGTCAGTTGAATTTTCCGATACCGATATTGACCGATACACATCGGTGCATTCCTACAAAAACCACACAAGAATTATGTTGCAGCAACAAGTATATCCCAAAAGGAGTTCCCGTCCTTGGGTTAATAGTTTATAATTCTAAATGAGACAAGGAGGTCGTTTGGAGCAATGGTTTGGAGTGCTCAACCCAGATATACATAAAAAAGCAGGAATTACAAAGAGGAAATTAATCCAAAAAGGTAGCACATCCAAAAATAATTAATAAATGTGACTCTTTTAGATACATGGCGGCAAGACTAACTATTTTTTTTATATCCAAAATGAGTTAATAGCACAGGCAGACTCTTCACATAGAAACTAGAGGATGTCTGAAATAAATGAAATCGAAAAAATGTAAATATGAAATGAATGCTTAAACATGATGTAGCATTATGTAATGTTAGAGACCACAATTTGAAGCTATATGATTCCCTGCTTTCATATGACATGAAAAAAACGAAAATCCTATATGGAAGCCCAAGCTCATAGCCGAAAGGCACCAATAAAGAAATGGAAACGTGAGTTTATATATTCTGTTGTTCATCATCATAATGATGCACCCTAACACTTTAGTACTTTCTATTGTTCTATTTCAAAGCCATTGTTCCCTGAAGGCGATGATGTCACCACTGCATGATGTCATAGTCTGTGAATACAAAGAGACATCAGGGAATGACATCATCGCCCAGGGAGAGATAGGGCTGATGGAGTGTGTGTGTGCGTGTAAGTGTGCACTTTATATGCGTTAGTCGTGATTGGATGAGTCATATGAAAGCACTCGGCCAATCATCTGTCAGTCCAGGTGTCAGCGGAGATGTGATTTTCCCGTCAGTTTGAAAGCGTTCAAAATGTCCTTGTGTATACGGGTCAAAAACACATTCAATGTTTTCAGAGGACTCATACACACACATATCAAGCATATGTTATGTGTCTTGTCTGTGTTTAACAACCTTGGCGCCAGCCATGGCCATAACCCGCGGCGCCGCGAGTTATAATAATTACCCTTTGATTGCCAAACCCGCACAATCTATGTGAAGGTGTGTGAATGTGTGTGTGTGTGAATGTAATGCACAATCTATGTAAAGGTGTGTGAATGTGTGTGTGTGTGTGAATGTAATGCACAATCTATGTAAAGGTGTGTGAATGTAATGCACAATCTATGTAAAGGTGTGTGAATGTGTGTGTGTGTGTGTGTGTGTGTGTGTGTGTGTGTGTGTGTGTGTGTGTGTGTGTGTGTGTGTGTGAATGGGTGAATGTAATGCACAATCTCTGTAAAGCGCCTTGGATAAATGCACCATTTACCGAATGGTGTTACCGAATAAATCAGCCTCATGGCGACTCGACAACTTGAATCCACATAATATTGTCCACGGCCTGCGGTTAATGTGACGGGTCATGTTTGCCCGTGACACCCGTCTCCTGGCCAGCCATATAGCGCTGCCTCATTAATAATTCATGTCCTGTTATTATCATGACCAGTCGAGCGCTTCAATAATTCATGTATGAATCAGAACACCTGTTATCAGTGGGGGGGGGGGGGGGGGGCAGCCTCGTCTTCCCTCCGAGGTGGTAACCATGACAACAGGGAGGCTACACTGGGCCTGGCTGACCTACTTTCATGGTAGTTTGATGAATGTGTGTGTGTGTGTGTGTGTGTGTGTGTGTGTGTGTGTGTGTGTGTGTGCAGTGTACACTAGGGACACCAAGACACACACACACACACACACACACACACACACACACACACACACACAGACACGCACGCGCACACGCACGCGCCTGCCAGGGTGTCTCCATTAGGCTGACCTGTCAGGTCCGGCCAGACAGAGTCCTTGGAACAGAGAAATACACATGGTTTGACGTTCCGTTCCGCTGTGCGGTAAAGTCATTTCATGGCCTCATAAAC
The DNA here is from genome assembly GCF_963924005.1 of Protomyctophum bolini. Lineage (NCBI taxonomy): Eukaryota > Metazoa > Chordata > Actinopteri > Myctophiformes > Myctophidae > Protomyctophum > Protomyctophum bolini. The sequence continues at coordinate 7,948,396 of NC_137870.1, forward strand.
TCCGGGCCTGGTATCCCCTCAGACATCACTGGGATGTTATATAGCATGTCAGACTACAGCTGCTTTGCTTTTGAAATCTGTTGACCACGCCAGTGTAGCCTACAAGACCCGGCATTGGGTATATATTTTTATAGAGGGACAGACAGTAGGCTGACAGGAAATGGGGGAGAGAGATGGAGGAGTGACATGCAGTAAAGGCCGTCGGGACCGGGAGTCGAACCCGCGGCACATTGTCAGGCTACCGGCCAAGGTGCCTGGACCGCTGAGCCACGGCCCAGGCCCGGCATCAGATTCTATCGGGGAGGCGACACAGATTTCTGCCCCACTTTGGGAGGGACTTTCGCCCTGTATTTTTACACCATGACGGAGGCCCGCCGTCTCAAGTGAACCTGAGCCACGAGAGAGAGAGACACCACCGAGCGAGATAAAGCGACCGAGTTGTCGTGTCGAACGTTGCAAAGTTTGATTGAGCCGACTCAGGCCTGACCGAGTTGCGACCTGATAGACTCAGAATAGTTCATCTTCGTGTCCACCAATTAACACAGTGGAGCGCTCCCAGAGCTATAGAGTAAGAGTAAGACAGAGTTACGACATTGAGGGGGCAGAAAACAGCCTGGTCACGCGGTTCATGTACTCGCGTGAGCCAATATAATAGACTCCAATTGCATTCCGTAAACCTCCGGTTGTCCCCATTCAATAGAAGTCTATGTAGAAGAGCCTGCCTGGCCCCATGAAGTGAATGGAGTTGTCGTAACTGTCTTAGGGCCAATTCATACTCCTATTTTAGAGCCGAATAAAAGTCGGTTCGGCGCTGTAGAGCCTACAATTTGACGTCATTTGAGGTTCGGGGGGGCGGGTACCGTCCTAAAGTCGGCTCTTCGGTGCTACTGAAATTTTCTGACGAGCCGAAATCATTTCGGCACTACAGCGCCGAAACAGCAGTAAAATAGGAGTATGAATCGGCCCTTACTCTATGGCTCTGAGTGCTCCCTACCACACTGAGTTACTGACGGCCCGTCTCACCCAATCACAAGCCCTTCCAGCCCATACCAAATTCTGCATTCATTGTTGTGTAAGACGAAAATTTACAAAGATTTCTACACTATAGCTGAATATAGGAGGTGAGGGATAAAAATCACACCCGTGTGAAGTGAGGGGTGCTCTTACCATCATACGTATAGCATCATACGTCATCTCATTCTGCCCGATCATAATTTGCGTCCTCACTATTCCGTCTTGTTTGTGTTTACACAAATAAACCCTGCAGGGCATAGGAGGGGCTATAGCTTAGCGCCCCTCAAAAATAGGCTAAATATGTTACCTATAAAACCTTTAACCAGAGCTACTTACACTAAACAAGGCAAACGCACATAGTACACAGAATACAGATAAGACAGCCCCCCTGCAGATTCACACCGACGACAGCCTTCCATGTCTCCAGCTCCATTATGTCTTCATCTTTGCGGAGTTTGCGTCTCGTCGGCGAGAGACCCATAGTCAGACACAAAGCACTCTAATCTAATATCGGCACGTGCGCACGCACAGACACACACACAGACACACACACACACAGACACAGCGCGCAGCACGTCGGTGGAGCGCTGCCAACCACCGTTAAATCTGTACGGAGGCTCCAGGAGTGTTTTCTATTTAATGGCTGCCAAGCAGGCTAGGGGGTAAAACTCACCTACCGGTCGCTATCTATCCAGCTTTATTAGTTATTTAAAGGAAAGTAATTACATTGTGAGCGTCTCCGTGAACTTGGTGCACTCACAGCGTCACAGGAGAGCCGTGCGCTCCATGATGTGATGTGATGTGACACATGGACACACACGCACGCTGCACACACACCCACCCTTGACTGTATACCAGCTCATAGCACTGCTTGTTGAGATTGTGACACTTTGTGAGCTTGTAGATCAGCTATTTGTTCTAGAGGGGAGGGGGGGGGGGGAAGGGCCCAAGTAGAGAGCCCTGTGGGGACCACAGCATTTTCTTTTTAAAACCTAGACCACATTTATTTGTTTTTTAGAACCTTCGGACAACACATGAAATGTATATGAGTGAAAATGGAGTGGATCATTTGTTCTAGCTATGGGCTACATTATCGTTCACCTCCAGACCAGACCTTTCACTTCTAGCAAGCCGGTTATTAAAATAATACCCGTTTCCCGTACCCTTACTAGAGGGTGCCAGAGCACTCCACAGCACACCTCAACGCAGGTGTGCTGTGAGAGCCAGCCCCGCCCGGAGCTGGAGATTCTGTATCTGTCTCTCTGTGTCCCTTTATTCCTAGATATATGTATTTCTGTGTCAGGCATGCCCAAATATCATGCAGGAGTGTTGTTGTAGTGGAGTGGGATGTACCGCGAGAGTTGAGGTGTGTGAGACTAGAAAGCAGGAAGTATAGAGAGAGGGAGACCGGGGAGAAAGACGGGAGCTGTGAGATGGACTGAAACAAACCTTGTGATTAATAAAGTAACCAACTGCATAAGAACTGTATCTTCATTGACCGACACTACAGTTGTGATGTCAGAACAGGCCAGCTCCATATATGGAGCCTGGGCAGTGGGCAGGGGCCCGGTCCAGAGCCCGGGCAGAGGTCTTTTGTGGTGGTTCTGGACAACCGTGGGGTCCAACCGACTTGACACCGGGCACTGCACTCCCTGCGGGGGCGTGGAACGCGTGTGTCGAATTTGAAGTTGGTGAGGCGAACGGTTCTCAAGCTACGTAACGTGGATTACAGCCGTACACACTGGCGCTGCATTGCGGCGACAGACATAAGGGCTACGCTTGCATGCGGGCCCTTACTGTATGTCTAAGACACATTTCTTCCTCGGGAGACAAATAATAAAGAACCTTAACCTTGAACCACACGTACTGTATGTACAGACAGATGTACCGTACACAGACATGGGGCATTTATACATAGCTATTACGTGGCTTACTTATGATCCTTGATGACTACTATATATGTATTTGATGTATTACCATGTGTTTGTTCTTGCCTATGTAAATCGCTCTGGATTAAAAAACCAAAAGGGGCTCCTATCCCGTCCTGAATGGATTAAGAGCATTTCTGCTAAATGCCTATACATTATAAATTGCACATTGGTTGTTATGTGATGATGATGATGATGACCGAGCCTCCATTCTCCATAGCCTACCTTGTTCATCTTTCGTTTGGTTGGTCTCCTGGCTCTTCTCGGCCGCCGGGCTGACAGCAGCAGCAGAAGGCACGTCGGCTTGTCTGGCCTCCTCCTCCTCCACCACCACCTCCTCTTTCACCTTCTCCACCTCCTGCTTCACCTCCTCCTGGGCCGCAGGGGGCGCTGTGGCCGCCGCCGGTGGGGCCTCCTCCACCTCTTTGGGCTTCTCCTCAGCTTTCTCCTCCGCCTTCTGGGGCTCCTCCTTCTGGGGCTCGGAGGCTACGGGAGGAGCTGCCGCCGCTAACGGGAGCACAGTAAATACTATTCAATGGGATTTTAATTACGGTTACGCAGACCCTCTCGTGTAACATTGCTTAAATAAGTAACAAACCTTGTACGGGAGATGTGGCTGTAGCAGCGGGTTTCTCCACCAGGGGGCTCTTGGCCTGCTGGCTCGACTCCTCCGCCTCCTTCTTCTTGCTCTCCTCTTCGGCAGGCTTCTCCTGCTCCTCGCCCCCGGGGGGCGCCACCTCCTTCTCCTCTGCCTTCTTCTCCTCCTCTCCTCCCGCCGTGGCCTCCTCCTGTTCCTCCTCTGCGAGGTTACAACAGTTTGGTGATTTTTTTCATTTTAGTTTGGTTTAGTTAAATTTTTCCCCCCTATATTTAGTTAGTTTGAACACATTACTGCCTAGCCTTCCAGGCCAGAGGGTGGTGCCAGTACCAGCAAAATCCGCAAAAGGGCATATGCTAATAACCCAGTGCGCGTGCACGTGTACTGCAGATTTGCATGTACGCTGTTTCTACAATGAGAGGCCTATATGGATGTTAGCCGTGTAAGCTAACTGAGTTTAAAAAAAAGGTAAATACATAGTTTTTTATATTTTTTAATCAAATCTTGTGTTTCTCGTGGATAGCAATGTGGGCCTTAATACCTTTTCACGAGAAATCTCGAGGAAAGCACGGATTGGGTTAATTTGTGTGTTTTAATTATTTTATAGTATACGTGTCCTTATAGCATCAAATGTGTTAACGATACCAACCTTGCTCCTCTGCCTCCTGGTTGTTCACGGCGGGGTCCTTCTCCTCCTCGTCCTCCTCCTCTCCGTCTTTGTTCATCTTTTTCCGGGTTATGTGTCCGCGGAAGCTGGCCTGTATTTTGGTGGCGGCCTTGTGCGCCTTGTTGTCCTCGGGTTTGCTGGGGGGCGTCGTTCCATCCTGCTCGATCTTCTGGTCGGCATCCTCGCTCTTCTCCACCTGGTGAGGAGGAGGACATTAGAGGAGAGCACAGTGTCGTCAGCAAACATGGAGGAGGACGAGTGAGGAGAACACAGTGCCGTCAGCAAAGCATAGCAAAACCACCCGTTTCGAATGGTATCAACCGATATCAACCAGTACGTTATACTTATCAAGGCCATGCAATGGAGCCAGTAGGAGTCTACTGGCGAAGCACTGTGCGACACTAAATGGAAGAGAGACATAGGCTACCATTGATAACAGTGGCCCCAGTTTCTTTCCATCATGGCTTTGAGGGTTAGGGTTAGGGCATATAGAGCTCATATTAGTATACCCGCTTCGAGGCTCTCAAGGACAGACGTCCTCCTAGCAGGAGCGTAACTTCACAGACAATCAGAAAGAAGATCTACAGGTTGTACGACACATGAGTAGAAGGTCACAGAGAGTATAGCGCTTAAAGGATTACAGCACGATAGCATGTAGAGATAAGGTAGGATCATAGCCCTTTAAGAAGGGCTATATAGTAGCATGTTAGCATGTAGAGAGAAGAGGTTAAGAGATGACACTGAGAAGGGGGTTCAACCCTATATTTTGCTCCCTATTGTTCCAAAAATGTAAAACGTTTTCAGACAACGTACAAAACAAAATGGGAAAAGATAGCCGATCTACAAGCTCTAAAATGTGTTTCGAGTTGGTAGATCAAGCTATTAGGACGGTGGTTAAAGAGGTTAAGGATCAGGTCTAGGTATTGTTTGGACAGGGAGTATAGGTTTAGGAAAAGCACAGGACAACAGGAGGAAAATGTCAATTCAAAACGCTGGTCCAAATATTACCTTGGGTACCTGGATCCATAGCTGTCCGTCAAATAGGGGCGTGTGCTATGAGGCATATTAATCTAATGAAAAGAAATCAAATCAAATTAACAAAATGAACGATGGGCACGGAAAAAGCGGCAAGCAAAATCAGAAATGAAACAATTAGGCAAATAAAAGATTCCTGTTGGCAATGTGGAACTGATAATATAATAAGTGCAGTGTGTATAAATATTTTTAAATAATGTGCACGTCAAATAAACATGGACAAGCAAAATGAAAGGTGGTGGAAGTGATTTTTTTGGATTAACTTAATTTGTAAAAAAGGTAAAGCATGCATTATATTCTGATAGTATAAAGCATTGTTATAAAGTGTTTGTTCAGTAACAGTGTTACTGAACATGTATTTCATTTTTTACTAAAGAACTGAATAAGCAACACTCTATATCAAAGATTACTATCAAGAATATAGAGCTATTTAACACTGGTTTCAACAAAAAGTGAAAAATAAAAGCTCACTTACACCACCTTGATATAAACGTGACAAATGTGACACAAACAAGCAACTTATCAGGAGCATGTCAGGAGTATGGAGTGAAGGGTGTGGACTGTGGAGTGGTTCTATTCCCCAGACACAAAAAAACTTTTAGCCATGAATGAAATTCCATTGGCTATTTTCACTACTTCTAAAACGTTTTCTAATTCATGGAATTTCTTATAGATTTTTCGTGTATTTCTTCATGAAATTACTGAGGGGGAGAAAAAAAAAGCATTGGATGTTGTTTTTAATTCATGAAAACCTTAGCTTTGGGAAATGTTTAAAAAAAGTAATTGTTGTAAAAACAATGTAGGAAAATGAAGGGACCCATAACGATATGTCTGTGACCCACAAATGGGTCCCAGACCCAGTGTTTGGGAACCTATAAAGGACTCCTTATAGCATTTCTTCAAATCCAGACATTAATAATTCATATAGCCTAGTCGTGTACGGTTGATAATGCTATATTGAAACTGGAAGTAGAAGCGACATTTTATTTTAAATTACATTTCAAACCTCTTAATCTATTTGTTCTGTAATTCTTTATGTGTATTATCTTTTTTATTGCTGCTCATTAAAAAGATTAATGCAGGGACCTGGTGGGGGGGGGGGGGGGGGGAGGGAGATCACAGCTTCATTAAAAAGAATGAGGCTTATTAGCTAGCTCTGTTCTCGCACACACACACACACACACACACACACACACACACACACACACACACACACACACACACACACACACACACACACACACACACACACACACACACACACACACACACACACACACACACACACACACACACACACACACACACACACACACACTTAACTCTGAGAGTGTACAAATGGAACCAAATGGATCCGTTAGGGTCTATTTGGTTCCATCTGTATACACTCTCAGAGTTACAGACCCATAAGGGTACATTTGGTTCCAACAAACTAGCATTTAGCTGGGGACCCCCTGGAACTCCCTCAAGGACCCCTGGGGGTCCCCGAGGCCCCACTTTGGGAGCCACTGATATAAATAACCTTTTAACCACTTCAAGTCCATTAGACTTCATCGACCGGGGTCTCCCAGGGGTCCGATCTTGATCCACTCCCCTTCTCCTCATTCCACTGTACAGATCTACCAGTGGAAATATAGCAGATCTACAAGCTCGCAATGCACACTGTGAGCTCTTCAGTGTAGTGTCACCTATATTAATTAAGACTTATAGATGGCCTATTAATAAAGTGGGTAATGGTTCCTGAAAGAACCACAAATAAAGGCTTCTCTGGAACCGCTATATATAGGAGCAACACCATGCACAACCATATAACCATTCAGTGAATAAAGTGCTTCTCATACGAAACCATATTTATTACAGCCCTTTTAAAAGAACCATTATTATTCTTTGCCGCCGGCGGTGTGTGTTGCCAGGCAACGCCATGGTGTGTAAAGTTATAGCGTTCAGCATTCACGGCCAGGGCCCTCCCAACCATCAAAGGGTTGCCATGACACTCAAGAGTGCTAACAGCAGGCCCCTCCCAACCATCAAAGGGTTGCCATGACACTCAAGAGTGCTAACAGCAGGCCCCTCCCAACCATCAAAGGGTGGCCATGACAACCATCAGACCCCTCCCAACCATCAAAGGGTTGTCATGACAACCAGAGTGCTGACAGCAGGGCCCTCCCAACAATCAAAGGGTTGCCATGACAACCAGAGTGCTATCATCAGGCCCCTCCCAACCATCAAAGGGTTGTCATGACAACCAGAGTGCTATCATCATGTCCCTCCCAACCATCAAATGGTTGTCATGACAACCAGAGTGCTATCATCATGTCCCTCCCAACCATCAAAGGGTTGAAATGACAACCAGAGTGCTATCATCATGTCCCTCCCAACCATCAAATGGTTGTCATGACAACCAGAGTGCTAACTCATCACAGCTGCATCTCTGAGCATGTCGTTGACTGAAAAAAAATCACACCTGTGTGAACTGAGCAGTGCGACTATAGTGTAGTGTACTCTGTGCAACTTTACTCTGTGCTGTACTCTACTGGCCACTTTTTTCGGATGTTAAGACGGATGTAAAGCCCTAAACACACCAAAGGGTCGAGACGGTTTTAGCGTTTTTCCCTGCGGTGTCTTGTTGCACGTTGACTTGACGCCCAAGAAACCACTCCAAAGGGTCACCATGCAACCAACTCCTTGCAACCGTTTGGACCCAAGGAGTTGCATGGTGACCCTTTGGTGTGGTTAGGGCTTTAGGCTCTCAATATGATCCTTGATGTACAGTCTATATGTATTTGAATGTGAAGTTCTTGCTTACTATAAATTGCTCTGCATTAAGAGCGTCTGCTAAATGCCTAGTAAATTGTAAATTGAAGATAGCAGATACAAGCTCATGACGCGCCACGACGTGACACGTTGTGAGCTTTGTCAGCCATTTAGGAAAAATAAATACAAAATAAAATGGCATTCATAAAATTGCCAGCACAACCCAGATGTCTTGAGATGGGTTTGGGTTTGTTTTGGTTGTGTTGCTTTAGCATCGTTAGCACAGTAGCTAGCAGTAACTTGCAGCTGCAGCTGCTGAAAGTGCCCCGACCCCGAAACGTGGAGAATATTCGGCAGAATCTGAAGAAGAGTCGTCGCGCGGCGAATCTTCTTAAGAGTCTGCCGAATATTCTCCACGGTTTGCCGAATTATCTTGAGAAGTCGGCAAAAAGGGTAAATCCGCCGAGTCTTCTTGTTACCCTTGAGATGTGTCTTACGCTGCATGCGGTATACCTATAGCCAATAAAACAAAACACACATTCAGAATAAAAAGGAAAGAGCAAAGATCAGATTAAAGTGCAGCATTTGGCCAGCATAAATACTAATCACGTGACAGCATGCTCTGAAGTATGGGCTACTTTAAAAGGCGTCAATTTGTGGCTAAAATCGAATTATTCCAAGCAGCGCGTGACCTGGCCTGGATGGCTGGGGTTGGCCGGACATCCGACAATCTGTCTCGTTTTCCAGGCCAACCGGACATCCATCAATCTGTCACGATTTCCAGGACAATCCTCTAGTTTAGTAAGTAGTAAAAGTATAGCTCAGTCGAAATCAACATTTTACAAAAACTTAACGAGGCCGATCTACATCGACACATTGTGATCTTGTAGATCAGCTTAGGGATAATAAGGGGTAAGTGGTGGCGCAAGATAGCCCTCGATGCCCCTGGCAGCTGGCACCGCATGTGGGTCCACATGGCACAGCAGGTGGGTCCACATGGCCAAACACATGTTCATGTGGTGAACATGAGTCACAGGGTTTCAACAACATTTAGGAAACAAGCCCAAATGAGCAACTACACTTTAGAAACAAGCCCACATGAGCAACTGCACTTTAGAAAGAAGCCCAAATGAGCAACTACACTTTAGAAACAAGCCCAAATAAACAACTACACTTTAGAAACAAGCCCAAATAAACAACTACACTTTAGAAACAAGCCCACATGAGCAACTACACTTTAGAAACAAGCCCAAATGAGCAACTGCACTTTGGAAGCAAGCCCAAATGAGCAACTGCACTTTGGAAACAAGCCCAAATGAGCAACTACACATTAGAAACAAGCCCAAATGAGCAACTACACTTTAGAAACAAGCGCAAATGAGCAACTACACTTTAGAAACAAGCCCACATGAGCAACTACACTTTAGAAACAAGCCCACATGAGCAACTACACTTTAGAAACAAGCCCAAATGAGCAACTGCACTTTGGAAGCAAGCCCAAATGAGCAACTGCACTTTGGAAACAAGCCCAAATGAGCAACTACACTTTTGAAACAAGCCCAAATGAGCAACTACACTTTAGAAACAAGCCCAAATGAGCAACTGCACTTTAGAAACAAGCCCAAATGAGCAACTACACTTTAGAAACAAGCCCAAATAAACAACTACACTTTAGAAACAAGCCCAAATAAACAACTACACTTTAGAAACAAGCCCAAATGAGCAACTACACTTTAGAAACAAGCCCAAATGAGCAACTGCACTTTGGAAACAAGCCCAAATGAGCAACTGCACTTTGGAAACAAGCCCAAATGAGCAACTACACTTTAGAAACAAGCCCAAATAAACAACTACACTTTAGAAACAAGCCCACATGAGCAACTACACTTTAGAAACAAGCCCAAATGAGCAACTGCACTTTAGAAACAAGCCCAAATGAGGCAACTACACTTTAGAAACAAGCCCAAATTAGCAACTACACTTTAGAAACAAGCCCAATTGAGCAACTACACTTTAGAAACAAGCCCAAATGAGCAACTGCACTTTAGAAACAAGCCCAAATGAGCAACTACACTTTAGAAACAAGCCCAAATGAGCAACTGCACTTTAGAAACAAGCCCAAATGAGCAACTACACTTTAGAAACAAGCCCACATGAGCAACTACACTTTAGAAACAAGCCCAAATGAGCAACTGCACTTTAGAAACAAGCCCACATGAGCAACTGCACTTTAGAAACAAGCCCAAATGAGCAACTACACTTTAGAAACAAGCCCAAATAAACAACTACACTTTAGAAACAAGCCCAAATAAACAACTACACTTTAGAAACAAGCACAAATAAACAACGACACTTTAGAAACAAGCTCAAATAAGCAACTGCACTTTAGAAACAAGCCCAAATAAACAACTACACTTTAGAAACAAGCCCAAATGAGCAACTGCACTTTGGAAGCAAGCCCAAATGAGCAACTGCACTTTGGAAACAAGCCCAAATGAGCAACTACACTTTAGAAACAAGCCCAAATGAGCCAACTACACTTTAGAAACAAGCCCAATTGAGCAACTACACTTTAGAAACAAGCCCAAATAAACAACTACACTTTAGAAACAAGCCCAAATAAGCATCTGCACTTTAGAAACAAGCCCAAATAAACAACGACACTTTAGAAACAAGCCCAAATAAGCAACTGCACTTTAGAAACAAGCCCAAATAAGCAACTGCACTTTGGAAACAAGCCAAATCTCAGCTTGAAAAACAAGCTAAAACTAGCCTAATATTAACATGGCCATAGATAGGCCTATACCATAGCTTTTCTTTATCTGCATCTTAGGATGCATCTGCGATGCAACTAGACAAAACATGCGGGAAATAAGCCAACATGGGTACACTGAGACAGACCTTGGCTCCACCCTCTCCTCACGCATCATCCGCCAGGATTTAAGCAATTAATTCACCCGTGTACCGCCAATATGTCCCCCCGTTTAGCCCTCATTTTGACGAGTCAAAACCCGCGACCAGATGTTACTTATATGTTACTTGCACTGTATGTGGTGTCGGATCCACATCGGCGATCAGAAAGGCTGACCGCGACCATTACAGCATCAGCTACGGACCATCAAATATAGCTGGTTTTGCCGCCTGGGACAAGGAATCAGAGATAAAGGTGATTCAAAGAAACAGATAACGTGGGTGCGGGCGGGCGGGTGCACGTGCGCAACAAGATGCCGCCCGCCGTTTGCCGTTTACACCATCACCCAGCAACCCAATGCTAATGTAGGTAGCATTCCGACTTGATCGATCCTAAAAGACCAATTGTCATAGATCTAGGCCAATGCCGGGGAATGGGTTAAGTCATAAGCAGGTCTCCGCCCCCCCCTGGCCCCGCCCTACTCCTCCTAATCATCGTGCAGTCCGTCTGTGACTTATCGCTCTTTTATTACGCCCTGATCTCATGGCTTCACCGCTGCCAAAAATCTGACCCGAAGCACTTAACTCAAATAGAATTACTTACTGGCTGCGTGTGAGTCAGAGAGAGAGAGAGAGAGAGAGAGAGAGAGAGAGAGAGAGAGGAATATGAGTATATATTTTCTGTTGAGTGGTAACCTCATACTGTGTGACCAATTGTGACCGGGGATATGTCATTGGATTTCTTCCATTTCTTCCTCCACTTTTTTTTCATATGAAGGCAGGGAATCATAGCTTCAAATTGACATATTTGTTGTTCAGTTTCACCCACCAGTTTTGGAGATATGGCTTATAGAGTAATTATGTCTTACAGAAAACAGTGAGTCTCTAACATTACACCTATAGCTTTAGGCATTTATTTGCATGTGTCAAAAGCTGGAGGTTGCATGATGGCAGGCTCTCAGGCAAACCTGGTCACACTTTATTTAAATTCAAAAGTATCAACAATAGCAGATCGACAAGCTGAAAACGCGCCACGAAAGAGCTTGTAGACCTGCTACTTTTGATGATTTTGCGTGACGATGTAGTGTGATCGAGTACAATGTACAATCAATGTACGAAGGGGAAAACCCACAAACAGTTCAAATATCAAAGTCGTACTATTTGTCACACACGTTACCGCAGTGATACTTGTTCCGATTTGACCCATGTCTTGGAGCGCTGAGCTGCAGCCGTGCCGTGCTCGCACGGGAATCATTTGACCCTCAAATCCAACCCATTGATGCTGAGTTCCAAGCAGGGACTGACCCCCCAATCCAACCCATTGATGCTGAGTGCCAAGCAGGGACTGACCCCCCAATCCAACCCATTGATGCTGAGTGCCAAGCAGGGACTGACCCCCCAATCCAACCCATTGATGCTGAGTGCCAAGCAGGGACTGACCCCCCAATCCAACCCATTGATGCTGAGTGCCAAGCAAGGACTGACCCCCCAATCCAACCCATTGATGGTGAGTGCCAAGCAGGGACTGACCCCCCAATCCAACCCATTGATGCTGAGTGCCAAGCAGGGACTGACCCCCCAATACAACCCATTGATGCAGAGTGCCAAGCAGGGACTGATCCCCCAATACAACCCATTGATGAGTGCCAAGCAGGGACTGATGCCCCAATCCAACCCATTGATGGTGAGTGCCAAGCAAGGACTGACCCCCAAATCCAACCCCTGAGTGCCAAGCAGGGAGGCACTGGGTCCCATATTGCAGAGTCTTTGGTATGACCCCGGCCGGGGATCGAACCCCGACCTCCCAGTCTCAGGGCATGAGACTGACATCATGGTGATAAGAGGGAGCATTATGGGAAATGTAGTTGACTGTTGGGGAGTGTGTCAGAGGAGATCAGTAAAACATGGTGATGATGTCACGGGATCGGATGACCCGTCCTGACCGCTACTCAATCACATCTAATTTGCATTATTGATTGTGACTCCCTTCCTGGGCTTAAAAGATGCTGCGCTAAGATTTATGTTAAGTTGACCTCCTCCTGCACGCCGTTGATCGTCCCATCCGACACAGAGAAACCGATCGTTACTGCATGACCAAAATCACCCTATGTACATTGTTTAAAGGGCCACTTCACCCCTTTTGCAATCAGATCTTATTTTAATGATGTTTAGGACACAATACTTTCACACTTATATGTCGTTTTTATTTGTGCAATATGTGTTTTTAGATATTTTAGATCATGACGCCTGCACGTCGCCTCACGACCAAAATGTGTCGTTAAAATGTGGTCTCACTTCCTTCCCGGACTACAAGTCACACCTTCACGCAGCCTCCCCCAGTGCACCAAAGCATTATGGTTATTGTAGGAATTCAGCAATCAAGTTTAAACCCTATAGTCAAACACACAGACTTCATTCATTTTCTGGCCATAGGGTGCAAATTTCAAATTGTGCTACTGTTATACTACAAATACTATTGACATTGAGTTCCTCTATACTTAACAACGATGGACAAGGCGGAAAGCTTGTCCAGAACGGTTACTTTTCAGGCAAACTGGGAACCCATTGCCCCCCCTCCCAAAAAAATAATCCATTGAATTTGCCTCTGGGGGTGCCGACCCAATTCCCCTGTGTAGAGACCAGAAGGTCGGCCCGGTCACTGTCCTTCAGTGATTTCGTGGAGCTTAAGCGCTGCAGGGCCCGCAGCTTACAGGGTCCTCTGCAACACTATTTCAAATTAGGTATACGTAGCTGTCGCTTCCGTCGAAACCGTATTCAGCAGCCTTATAACTCTATGGGAGCAGCCTTATAACTCTATGGGAGCAGCCTTATAACTATGGGAGCAGCCATATAACTCTATGGGAGCAGCCTTATAACTCTAAGCAGCCTCATATCTCTATGGGAGCAGCCTTATAACTCTATGGGAGCAGCGGCAATAGTGTGTTACGGAGGACACCATGCAACCTGCACATCGGGAGCAATCAGGGGTTCAGAGTCTTGCTCAAGGACACTTCGACACTAAGGGCCGATTCATACTCCTATTTTAGAGCCGAATAAAAGTCGGTTCGGCGCTGTAGAGCCTACAATTTGACGTCATTTGAGGTTCGGGGGGGCGGGTACCGTCCTAAAGTCGGCTCTTCGGTGCTACTGAAATTTTCTGACGAGCCGAAATCATTTCGGCACTACAGCGCCGAAACAGGAGTATGAATCGGCCCTAACTCTGGGGGAGCCCACGGGAATCGAACCGGGAACCTCGCGGTCCTCAAGCGGCCGCTCTGCCCCGCAAAATAGCAGAGCTTGTAGAACTGAACCCCGTCACGGGCCATTGGGGGTCCTTGAAATGAAAGAGTTTGAGAAACATTGTACAGTAAATGGAACAAAGCCTAAAATTAGTATCATCCGTAACACAAGAAGGGAAGTGGCCCGAAAGTTATAGGAAGAGTTATCCTGTGTGCATAGAGCCTATTAGAGGAAGTAGGAAGACTTATACTGTGTACATACAGTAGAGCATCATTGCGTTTGTACGGGCGCTCGACAAAAGCCGACAAATTGCTACACCGCGGCGGATTGGAACCCACAGCCTCCGTGGTGGTGGGCAGCTGTGATACACTGTTAAGGTCCTTTTCAGGCGGGTAGCGAGTGAGGCGTTGTCGCCTGGTTTAGCGACAGCTCTGCTCAAGAGGGGAGCGAGACCTGTAAGTAGCCTTGCCGAGCCATGAGGCCCATAGGGCAGGAGCCTATGTCCTGCCTCTGTAGCGTGAGGCAGCTTGATGTACAAGTACACCCCCTGGACATGAAGCTAGTATGTCGCAGGGACTTACCCCCAATCCAACCCTTGATGCTGAGTGTCAAGCAGGGAGGCACTGGGTCCCATTTTTACAGTCTTTGGTATGACCCGGGCCGGGCATTGAACCCCGACCTCCCAGTCTCAGGGCGGACACTCTAACCACAAGGCCACTGAGTTGGAGACCTGTAGCGTGGACAAAAAAAACGCTCAACGCAATCCAGGTCTAATCGCCTGAAATCCATTTGAAAATGAATTATTAGGCATGTCGGTCTCTCCCTGTCTGGAAAGGCCTTGCAGGAGTTGATTCAACTGTCAACAGCATGCGGAGTTGCGGACGAGAAATGCTTCATTTCGACTACAGAATAGAACAACTTCCTGCGTTGCCACGAGCAATAAGTTAGCATCCATTAAAAGCTATCATATTTGTTATCTGTCAAAAAACAACGATCGCTCCAATGTAATATGGTGCTTGTACAATCCTGCCGATCGATGACAAGTCTTTTCAGTCTCGCTGGAAAACAGATTTAATTGTACCTCCATTATCTAATCGCTTCCATAATCACATCACAATTTACAATGTGGTCACTCTTAATCCAGAGCGAACACATTGTAAATACATCAAATACACAGAAATAGTCATCAAGGATCACAAGCAAGCTATAAGAACCTAACATCCGTCTAACAGTAGAAGATACAGTATAATGGAACTATGAGTACCGAGTGCTATATGTCTACATAATAAATTACCTAAGTTGAGCCTTTGCATACACCTGCAAGGTTGTCGAGGCTAGGGCAAGTGCTACGGGTGCATGCGTTTGTTCCGTAAGAGTCCGACATACGTAGGCATTGGTCCGACACCCTCACCCAGTTAGGTTAGGTTTAACCCTTTCGTTTTTACTGAGGTTACGTTTAGGAATACCAGGCAGAGATCCATTCTACCGTTCTGCCAGCCTCTGAAACGCAGGCGTTTTTTTATTTCCAGGAAGAAGGAAAAAAAAAAAGTCTGGGCAAAAAACCCATTCAATTGTGGCATAATATACAGTAGCGTGAACGTGTCTCTCTCTATCTGCAAATTACTGATGGTCTGCAGCCTTATTCAATTGACACACACACACACGCGCGCAACACACACTTCCCTCTCTCTCTCTCTCTCTCTCTCATTAATCAGGCAGATGAGGCAGGTGCGTCTAGTTTCTGTCGGAGGATCCTGCCGGAGCTGCCGAATGCCTGCCATAGAAAGCATATAGTCTGTTCTATAGGCTATACCGTTCTGCTGTATTAACACCCGAGGCGTTCTGGGATCCATTGTCTGTTTATTGATTTTAACGATTGAACCATTAATTTAACCAGTTGAAGCCACATTGAGACAAAAGTCTCTTTTAGTGTGAAGTGGCCAAGAGAAAAGGCTAATGATGTTACACAGCTGCCAGTAAAAAAAACAAATATGGGACAATAACAGGGACAGACAGATAACATTCGCAGTACTTAGAAAGGAGAAACAAGAAAGTCTAATAAAGTCACCAATAAAAGCTAATATAAAAACTATTATATTGTACACCTTTATCTGCCTGCCTGCCTGCATGTCCTTGGGTAGGCTCTGACTGTCGTGAGAAGAGCCACACCCATGAGCCAGGGGCTTTATCGATGGTCCCATAAAAACGCACGCACGCACGCACGCCATCACCATCCCCCACCATGACACACGGTAGCAAATGTATCACGTCCGTGTCTGGTTGTTGGAGCCATTAGGGACCAGTTCACATGGAGGAGGTAGGATGGGAGGAGGGAGGGAGTGGATTATAGGTTGATTCAGGGTACATGTATGTTGTTGGGACAAGATTATAGGCTGATTCAGGGTACATGTATGTTGGGACAGGATTATAGGCTGATTCAGGGTACATGTATGTTGTTGGGACAAGATTATAGGCTGATTCAGAGTACATGTGTTGGGACAG
>NC_137870.1:7970043-7972543 GCF_963924005.1 Protomyctophum bolini
GAAAAAGGTCAGCTTTAGTAGGCAGCATTTAATAGGCGGTACGCGGCATTAAACAAAGTGCCGATAGGATGGTTCTGTGTACAGTGGGGACTTGTACGTGTCTTGCTGACATGATGTTCTGTGGTGTTGTGTTCTGAACATCCCTTTGAGGACAATAAAGATTATTATTATCATCATCCTTATTTTACATTACTAGACCTGTGCCAGTCAGGCACCGGCCTCCTTGGGAACGATGAACGTTAGGAACAATTAAAAAACAGACTTTCACAGTCTGTGTATGTCCTTGTGCAGTGGTAAACGTCTGTGAAGCACATGTGGACAATGTCTGAAGAGTGCAGACTGACTGTGAAAAGTGGGCTGGTTAAATTGGCAGGTGTGGGGTTGCCGGGAATTCTACAGGTGAGGGGACTTTTATGCTCATTATAGGTCCACTGGCCAGAGCCTGACCAGAGCCTTTTGATTAGTACAGGTTCTGGACAACCGTGTATCCGACCGACTCAAGGCCAGGCACTGCAATCCCTGTGCAGCTTGTGTGGTGACGTGCGTGTCAAATGTACGTGTCTTACATACATGTACACACACACACACACACACACGCGTACGAACAGAGACATGGTGCGTTTATTGTAAGATATAGTACCAGTCAAGATTGTACTGTGCTAGTGTTGTCTATATCTATAGGACCTGGTGGTTCTGTGTCAGAGCTGACAGAGATGATCAGGACTAAAGCTATAGTGTTGTCTTATGGGTTGGAGAGGCTATACAGAGCATTTGTTCCTGACTGCTACACTACAGCATTGTTCCAAGGATTCAGATCAGGCAGGTCGGGTACGCCAGCTGCCACTCCCATACGGAAGGAGCTAGCTACAGCAGCTCCTGCATGCTAGCAAGCACACTGTGCTAAAAAAAAAAAACCTTTTCCTTTTGACGCAAGGGAGCATATTTGGTCTCTGCTGGAGACGGAAAGCCTGCACGGACTGTCTCCACCTTCCATTCATCCTAAGACGCTGGAATGGAAGGATATATAGGTGCTTAGAGGCTCTATGTCTACGATATCCCTTTCCCTTGCAGTTAGACGCAGGCTGGAAGCGCTAGCTTTGTTCCAGATGCCTTGTTTTCTTAATGCCAAACGGGAGAACGACATGGGATGGGGTGCAGAATGGGAGACCTCCCTGCCTCGCCCACATGTGGGTGCAGTCAGTCAGTCAGTCAGTCAGTCAGTCAGTCAGTCAGTCAGTCAGTCAGTCAGTCAGCCAGCCAGTGTGAAACACAGCTAGGGTTCTCCCCCTCTCTCCTGCACAAGCCATTCCCTGTACCTCCTCTCCTCTCCCATCCACACCCACCTCCTCTCCTCCTCTCCGCTGAAGCAGCTTTCTGTCCCCCATCTGTCTTTCTGCATTACTGCACGCCTGCATCCTGATACCTTCCCCCATACCTGACAGCATCCCTGCCTCTCGCTATTGGCTGTAAACCCACCCTCCATGTGTTCCCCTGTTAGCTAGAAGAATAAACAGCGATAAGATGCTGTATACTGCAGTCTATGATTACCGTGATTCATCTTCCTTCTTTATGTTCCCCCCTTCCCCACTGCCTGCCTGCCTCAGTGCCTGCCTCAGTGCCTGCCTCAGTGCCTGCCTCAGTGCCTGCCTGCCTGCCTGCCTGCCTGCATGTCTCCTCTTCCTTCTGTCATTCTCCCTGCTCGCTTCGTGTTCTCCACTCCTTTCCAAAGCCTTCCGTATGGCTGCCTTTCTGCCTCCTACTCCACCCTCCCCACCCCTCTCCCTCCCTCCCTCTCTCTCTCGTCCCCGCTGAGGCCAATATGACTCATCCACGCTGACATTTAAAGAAAGCAAATCCAGTGCTGCTGTTGGAATCCACAGAGACAAGAGTCTCGCACAAGAGTGCGAGAAAAAGAAAATGTTTGACCCGTGATGGGTGAAGATATGGAGAGGGTAGCCATGCCGGCCGGCCGCCGTGCGACCGTCCCGCCGCGCGCTATAAACCCTCCTGCACCACCACGGTGCTGCATGGCTTCTTAAATACAAACGAACAAAGCAACGGCAAATGTTCAAACGGCGGGACGACTATAGTGCCCCCTTCTTTCAGCCACCGGAAGCACACCCAGACAGAGACAGAGAGAGAGACAGAGAGAGAGGGAGAGAGACAGAGACAGAGACAGAGACAGAGACAGAGACAGAGACAGAGACAGAGACAGAGACAGAGACAGAGACAGAGAGAGAGAGAGAGAGAGAGAGACAGATAGACAGACAGAGAGAGAGACAGAGAGAGAGATAGAGAGAGAGACAGAGAGACAGACAGAGAGACAGACAGAGAGAGAGAGAGACCCACCCGACTCGAGTCCACGCGACACCTTTATCTGTTCATCCCCCCCTCCTCTCCTCTCCCACACTAAATGTGTCATAAAAACGAGCCAAAAGCCATTTTTAAATGACCGTACACTTCATATCGGCCCCGCCACCATGACTTCATCCACTTCAGA
>NC_137870.1:7977543-8080043 GCF_963924005.1 Protomyctophum bolini
AGGCGTGGTCAATGCCCTTTGGCCACTCAGAATAGCCAAAGTCTTAAGTTAAGTAATAAGACCTGGTACTTAAAGATGGAGTGCCACCATTTTTTTCCACCCTAAAACATGATCATCAGGTATTATTACAATATAAGGGGGAAGAACTTTTTCCAAAAAGTGTACAGTATTTGTTAAAATCACCATGTAGAATAGATCACTAGCCTCTCAAACCACACTTGCATAGTTACAGAACAGTCTGTTTAGTACCTGGTGAAAACTACGGACGGGAAGCCGTCATCCGTTTGTCATTTTCTCTAAAATATCTTTAAAATACATCTTTGAATTTCCACTTATGCTAAGCAGCAATCTATATACAGAACCTTCACGCGGTCACCGCGTCCGTGTTCCCGTTCCCGTAAGCGTTTAGGGAGAAAGCATTTGAAAAACCGTCGACAGACTCTGCCCTTGAGAGATTAGAGTAGATCAGCTACTTTCTGCGACTGTTCCCGCTATAGGGTTCAAGTGGTTAACCTTTATTCATATGCATTGTAGAGGCATTGCTGATCTTGCAAGATCAGGTTTTTTTTTTCCCCCAAACTAATTTGGTGACCCTAGAGGGGTCGCGACCCACGGGTTGGGAACCCCTGGCCTAACGACACAGGACAGGACATGTTCGTCCACTCTCCCTTCACTGGGTGGAGCGCCCAGGGAAGCAGTTGTGCTACTTCATGCAGTGTACTGATAGAGAGTACATTACATTACATTCCCAGTGACAATGAATGGAGAATTTTACGTCATACCGTCTGAGCAAATAGGCAGTGCATGTCTATTTTACGCCGTGATCACTTCACAGTTCACACAAGTGCGAACACAGGCTAGGAAGGTCGGACGGCGACAAACTAGAATACTAGATACCCGATATACGAGTAATGAGTATCTATTTTGAGCAGCATCCAAGAGAGCCGTCTCCCTCTCAGGACAGTGCCGTGGACTATCTGCCAAGTCTCTCCGTGGGCCAAAAACATGCCGTCATCTTTACAATAAGTGGGACGCACGCTTCCCTCGGCCAGCCATGATGTCAGCATGAAGTCACCACATTATAACTTATAACGGGAAGGTTAAGTGGTGCCGTGATGTCATCGTCCACGCCCTGGCACAATGAGGTGTTCTCTCAGTCCATCATCTGAAGAGATATTTTAATCACTTACTGTAAAACTTACTGTAAACTGATCATATTCTAGACTGTAAACTGATACCCAAACATGGGTCGGGACCCATTTGTGGGGTTTGAGAGTAATTTTTTTTTTTAAATTTGTTTCCTATATAAATAAAATCACACCCGTGTGAAGTGAGGGGTGCTCGTATCATCATACAACATGAGCACTGTGTAATGTCTGACATCTCTCTACCAGCAACACATACACATACATGGATGGCACAGTCGTTATGGGATGACATCAGACAATGACACATCTCCCAAATGGAGCTTTCTCTGTCTACAGGTATCGGATTATTATCTATTATTAAACCCTGTACGTTATTTACTACGCCAGGGCTTAGTCTTAGTGAAGCATATCTTTAAAAAAAAGATGTGATAAACAAGACATGTCAGTTGAGTTCACAGACCTCAGGTCAGATTGTGTTCCATATACAGTAGATGTGGACACTCATCGTGCAGTGCTTTGGCCAGAACATGAAACTCAGGGGTAGAGTGGGACCGTTACAGATCAACTGTTCCTGGTGCCATATCTTTAGAATTTCCAAGAGAATGTGTGTGTGTGTGTGTGTGTGTGTGTGTGTGTGTGTGTGTGTGTGTGTGTGTGTGTGTGTGTGTGTGTGAGCACTGCGCGGTGTCTTGTGGTGTGGTGTGAGGAGAGAGAGGCTGCTGTTGTTAACATGCAGAACACAACTATGTTCATACAGCCCAGAGCTGATGAGAGCGCAGCTGTCAGACTGCACTTGCTAATCAGAGCACACGGCTGTCATCACTTCAGGCTGATTGAGTGAAGGTGAAGTTATTTGGTACCGACCTTCCCTTCAATCAGCTGGCCAAGGGCTGGGCCGGGCCGGGCCAGGCCAGGGCTATGTTGGGGAGCTGTCCATGGTTCTGAAGTCCCTGTCCATAAAACCTTCCCTTCAATCAGCTGGGCCGGGCCAGGGCTATGTTGGGGAGCTGTCCATGGTTCTGAAGTCCCTGTCCATAAGACCTTCCCTTCAATCAGCTGGCCAAGGGCTGGGCTGGGCCGGGCCAGGGCTGTGTTGGGGAGCATGCCACGCAGGGCCCCACTGGCCTGAGGAGGAAAAAAAGGGGGGGGTGATTGACAGCTGGTACAGCCAATCGCCAGGTCCACTCAGGGTAAAGTGATTACCTGAGTTCCGAGACACCCTCGAGTCACTTCTTGTAAACGGAAGCGGAGCCGCTGCGGGTCGGTTCGGACCCCAGGTCTCTAAGCGGGTCGGTTCGGACCCCAGGTCTCTAAGCTGGCAGCCTGGCACCCTCGTCCGTACTCCCTCTCTCTCTCTGTTCTCACATAATACTACAAAAAATAACTCAGATATATTGAAATAAAATCACACCCGTGTGAAGTGAGGGACGCTCTTATCATATACATCACATTCTGCGCTCAACCAATCAAATCATCACAAATGTCATTCAAGCCTTTTCCAACATGACAGCCATGTAAACACACACACACACACACACACACACACACACTGTGACACACATGTAAACACACACACACACTGTGACACACATGTAAACACACACACTGTGACACACATGTAAACACACACACACTGTGACACTTTTAAACACACACACACACACACACACACACACACACACACACACACACACACATTGTGACACACAATGTTATTTACAGCTAAACATTGCTCTCAAAAATGTTTTTGAAAACATTTGAGCGAGAAATGGAAAAAGCAGTAGCCGAAAATAGATTCTATCTGATCAACTCACTTCCTTGTTTTCTGACAGTGCTGCAGCCCTGCAGCTGGGCAGACGCAGCCAGCGCAAACTTACGGGAATACTTGTGTTTTGGGTCAATTTATTAATTTATGTTAGGTAGCCATGTACTGTAATAAGCAGGAATAAGGGTGAATAAATAAATAAAATTAGACGTGGTAGGCTATATAGCAGTAGCCTGGCTAATAAGCCAGACCGAATCAGCCGTTGGCAAAAAGAAATCGCCTGCCGGCGAGTCTGGCTTATTAGCCAGGCCAATATAGCAGGGGATCTCAACCTGTGGGTTGCAACCCCTCAGGGATCTCAACCTGTGGGTTGCAACCCCTCAGGGATCCCACATTATTTTGAGGGTTCCCCAGATTCAAAAAAAATGTTTTTTGGGGAAATTGAGTTTACAGTACATAGTACATGCATAAACTTTCCTTAATGATTATATCTGGTTTCAGTATATATATATATATATATATATATATATATATATATATATATATGATGTATTTTCTCTAATATTATAAGGTTATTGTAGTGGTCAATTTGTATTGGGGGTGGGGAAGGGGGCGGGGGTCGCAAGAAGCATTTTCGCAGTCCACATCGTGCTCAGGGACGGATTAACCACCACAGGGCAGGGCCCCCATAACGTGCGTGCGCGTGACATTTTCGTGTTTTTAATCATCTTTTTTACCTAAATTTAACAAAGTCAATGGCCAATGAAGGGCCCCAGGAGCCATTTTCAGGGCGTCAAACTCAGTACTGTGCGGTCCAATTTCCCCGAAGGGCCCCTGTGAGCCAAGGGCCCCTGGGCCACGGCCCCACTGGCTAATTTGTCCCTGGTCGTGCTCTGTGAAGAGACCTGCTCATCTCTCTCTGATAACGGTGCACTAATGTGTCTCTAAGGAGTGATTGATTAGCAGTGATATTGATGCATCTGTCAGGGCAGACATTGAGCGAACCCAGATGCAAAACATGCCAAAAGGAGACGTAGATAAATGGAAATAAAGCGTCTTCGTTCACTATAGAACCAAGCTACAGGCTTGGTAGATATGATAACTTAAATATAGGATTTCACCAGAACAAGGAGAATACACAGGGGTCAAAGTAGCAAGGAACAAATAGGCTTTATAGATCTCCGCTCCCTTCTGTAGTACTAGCCACTGTAGCCAGTGTTGTTTTCGTCGACTAAAACTATGACGAAAAACGTTCGTCGACTACCTTTTTTCACTGGCGAAAACTGAATAAAAAACGAAATGAAAACTATAAGCTATGACGACTAAAACTAAGACTAAACATAGACAATTTCGCCAACAAATAAAAACTAGACATAAATGTTAGGAAGGAACTAGTGGACAGGAGATCCAATATAAGTCATTTTACACTTTGTTGCATGCTGAAAATAGCCGATCTACAGGCTTGTGACGCGTTGTGAGCTTGTAGATCGACTATTTTCAGCAAGTGTAAAAACAGTCATTACGACGGCATAAAGGCCCGCAAAAATACATTTTAGTCGACTAAATCAACTGTACATTTAGTCGACTAAAATCTTATATTTAGTCGACTAAAACTAGAGTAACAGTAAGACATTCCGGGTGACTAAAATATGACTGAAAGTTTTTAGTTTTTATTCCAAAGACTGACTAAACTAAAATAGAAATGTGCTGCCAAAAACAACACTGGTACGAGCTGCACCAACGTAGTGTTCAATCTCTGGTTAATATCACAGAGCTGTACGCTTGTACACTAATGTGTATCTAAAGAGTGATTGATTAGCAGTGATATTGATGCATCTCTCTGATAACTGTACACTAATGTTTATTTAACCCATTCTGACCGGGCACCCATTTTGGTGTTAGCATCATGTTATGCTTTACCTATTGAAAAATAGCAGATCTACAAGCTCATATCGCGCCACCGAGTGGCGCGATACGAGCTTGTAGGTCTGCTATTTTTGAAAAATCGAAGAACGACTGACATTTTTCTAGAATCTGATCTCGGGTCAGAATGGATTAATCAGACCAGTGTGTGTCCAGTGGAAACCTCGTATGAATCTGATCTCAGGTCAGAATGGGTTAAAGGGTGATGCATCTCTCTGATAACTGCCAGCCGGTATAAAGTGTCTCTTCTTGGCTGAGGTTGATGCTATTTGGCAGACTGGCTTTGACCTTAATGCTTCCAACACGCACAGTCAAAAGTTTACACCCCGTCTAGGAAATAACAGTCACCGCATGAATTAGAGATGTCCTGATGAGGGTTTTTTTTAATTACGATTTTTTATTTGATTTTGAGTAACTGACGATACCGATCTTCCCGATCCGATATTTATTTTATTCTTTATAGAACACTTATGCCATATATCACAATAGTAGTCTACAATATTCTTCCAATAATCGCAAAGGAAAAAGAACAGCTAAATTAAATGGGTGGAAACGAGTGGCACCTAGCTGTACAACATCCCAGACAATATCCAGTCTAATATCATGATATGGATATAATATTGATATAAGGATCACTTTTTTTGCCCCCGATCCGATTCCGATCATTTGAAAATGACGTAACTGCCCCCGATTTCCGATCACGTGATCAGATCGGTACAACCTTACTATGAATGGATTGATTGATATTTACTGCATGCTTTATTAGCGTGTGTGTTAACAGTACAGTCAAAAGTTACGGTAAAAGGATCAACCACCCCAGGCGAGGCGAGATGCCAATTAAAATCAACGGCGAGTGAAGTTGGAGGTTATGGTAAAAAAAAAAAAAAAAAACTGGGACGGAACATGAATTAGAACAGGAACCTGACAGAATGAGGCCTGCTGGGTAAGATTAGCAAGGCGTTTTAGGACAGCTATGTGACTCTGGTGGGACGACTGTGGAGATAGAGATAGGCTACAATAGAGATGGGTGCATGTGTTTGGACCGACGTATACTAACCGTTCCGACAGGCCTCGGTCCAACACCCTATACCTCAAACCCTATATGCCTATAACCTCACAGGGAAACCACATAATGGGCTGTATTTTGCGTGTCTTAAGTACCAGGTCTTATTCCCTAACTTGAGTAAACTAAAGACCTGGAGGCGTGATCAATGCTCTTTGGCCACTCAGAATAGCCAAATGGCATTGATCACGCCTCCAGGTCTTTAGTTTACTCAAGTTAGGGAATAAGACCTGGTGCTTAAGACACGCAAAATACAGCCCAATGTGTCTTAACCCGGACACGCATGTCGGGAGCCACGGGTGAGTCTCAGAGCCATCCAATAGAAGAGTTACGACGTTGAGGGGGCAGAAACCGAGCGCTCGATCGCTGTCCACGCAGCCTGGAGAGGGACAAGCTGGAGATTGAAAAACATTGTTTTCAACGAGGGCGGCGCAAATAAGAGCTATGTTAGGCATGTGTGCAACATGCCAACTGTTTTAAAGTATTGTACAACTAAAGTGTCTGTAATGTTTATGTTGTAGGATTATTACAAAACAATCTAAAATAAAGGGATTTAAGATCATTGAAGCTGGGCTGTTGCCTGGTGAGTCTTAACCTGCCACGCATGTGTCAGACTGTTGCAACTAACGTACAAGCAGTCTGTTAGTACGTGGGACCACCAACGTGGGATCTCGTCATTGGCAGGCAGTGAGGTAACAGTGATATCTGCTCACATTCAGAGTGGAGTGAAAACAGAAGGGGGGGGGCCTAGAACGCAGCCCTGTGGGACGTTTAGAGAGGTTTAAGTGGTACAACAAACAATAATAATCACGTCTCCAGAGACAGTAAGTAGCTGAGCATACAGTCAGTTCATATGGTAGACATTTATTTGTGCACAATTACAGTACTAGGATTTAGAAAACCAACTCATTCGAGAGACGACAGATGCACGTCTTACAAAACAGATTGATCACACGTCACATGATCACTCGTCACATGATCACACGTCACATGCTGTAAAGAACGGTACCGCACAACTCCTGATACCGTGGGCGTGGCAGCGGCGGCCATTTTCTGGTTCCACCGATCCAAACCCCGTTCATTTTTCCCGCAGAGATTTCCCAAAAGATTTATTATTTATATTAATTATTTTAAGCCTAGAGTCAAGCCATGCATCTGCACTGATGGCATTAAATATTATTATATTGTAATAATAATTGAAAACCGAAAAACAATATAGTATATGATATAATTAAATATATAAAAATAAAACATTCATGTCACCATTTGATTATATAAAAAAAGATATATATATATATATATATATATATATATATGATATATTATGAATATGGTTTACTTTTCCTTTTCAAAAGAATCACATGTTTTATGGCCATGGCTCACCAGGATCCTGGATGACTTGATTTTAGGCTTAGAATAATTAATATCAATAGGTTTGGGAAATTCTCTATGGGGGGGGGGGGGTGAATGGGGTTAGGTTTCTGGTCTAGAGGGGCGGGTCGCGGCTGAGATTTGCACTCGCCCTGATTTCATCTCACCGATCTGTCAGTCAGAGCCATCTAATAGAAGAGTTGCGATATTGAAGGGGCAGAAAACAGCCTGCCGGTCACGTGGTTCATATATATATACTCGCGCGAGCCCATAGACTCCAATGCATTCCGTAAACTTCCGGTTATCCCCACGCTCAATAGAAGTCTATGTAGAAGAGCCGCCATTGGACTGAAGCCCCATGAAGTGAACGGAGTTTGCGTAACTCTGTCTTACTCTATGGCTCTGCTGTCAGTCAGCCCCGGCCCCTCCTCTTCCCCCACCCCCCCTACTGCAACGCTACGTCACATCATTTGTAGCGACGCCCACCCGGAAGGGTTGACTCCCACTTCTAGACCGGAGCGGCCAATGCGTTCCTCCAGGTTTTCATTCATTTTTGTGCCGATGAAAATGAAAGCCTGCACGGGTACCGAAGGCTAGGCTCGGTGGAACCAGAAAAATGGCCGCCGCTCCCATGCCATGTACATGTGGCCGCCAAAAACAACAGCTCAAATCTACACATAGCCAAAATCATGAAAAATAGCCTCTCCATAATATGCTGTACACACTATATAAACTATAAAGGCAACACGCAATCCTGTACAAACATAAATGACACGTAGGCCTATAGATACGTTTTTTTAGATGGTTTGCAGCAAACGTTAAACAAAATCTAGCTGCTTCAGCAGCAGTCAAATAACTTATAAAAAGGAATGGAAAGAAGAAAAATAAACATCTCGGCTGACGCACAGAGGACCCACCCCCGTTCACTTCCCCGTTTACCGCTCAGAAAGAAAGGCACGTATCTCCTAATCTAGGGAGCTCTCTGTGGTTTTGACCAGATGGATATACTAAGCTCTTCATTTCTGACTTCAACATGCCTCTCGTTTACAATATGAACGTGAGGGATTATCGAGCGACTTTATCGAAATCCTACCGAGGTAAGAAAGCAACATTATTTCTCCCGGTTTGTGTACGGAACTGCTATTTTGAAAGAAATCCCGGTGCTGATTGTGTTAAGGGTCAATTTGGTTACCAACTCTCCATTTAGCTGGGGACCACCTGGGACCCCCTCAAGGACCACTGGTTGAGAAACACTGCCCTATACTTGGTCATACTACGGTCACACACAAATAGCCGATCTACAAGCTCACAAGGCGCTTATCAATTTTGATCTGCTATAGTTTGTGTTTTATATATATTTAAAAAGAAAAGAAAAACACGTTTAAGTGAAAGTGCTCAAGTCTGTCGTTTGTTCGTATGAATAACCAATGAAATCTATTAACCAGAGCGTGTAACTGAATGTATTAACCAGATCATGTGACTAAATAATAACCACCCACTGGGAAACGGGTTATTGGTTTTGTTCCTCTCTCCCCTCCCCTTTTCCCATGAAAAGAACAGTTTCTGCCCGACAACAATGATTTCAGTGTGTTGGAATGGAAGCTGCTGGTCAGACAGAGAGCCATGAAGTCTCTCACTGCACTGAGGTCCATTTGGTTCCATGTGGTTACACTCCTGGAGCTAAATTAATAACATTGATTTTACAATATACATTGTCAGAGATAGGAATGTAAACTATAATGCAGGTCCAACTGGGGGTCATTGAAATTAAACGGGTTTGAGAATCACTGCGTAAAAAAGGTAAATATAATTTGGGACATCGTCCCGACCCTAGTCGGTAACCCGTCCTGAGCACGGGGGCCCCAATTATCTTGCGAGCACCACCTGGTTTTAAAGGTTTCATGACATTAAGTTTCATTAATTTTTCGTGGTCTGGGGGTTTTCTCTGTGTTCTGAAGCCTTTTGAGCTGCAATAAAAACAGGCCTCAAACAGTGACATCTGCTGGCAGATTCCTATGTCATATAATGGGATTTGTGGACTCTTATACCTCACAGTCCACAGGCCAATCAGAGCACTTGTTTGAGCCAGAAAACCCACCTAGACCAAAGAAAATCTATGTTAAAAGTTCAGGGTTTTTTTTTGGGTGCAATTGAGCTCAGAAAACCTAAAGAAAATAAATGTGTCACGATCCCTTTAACCCATTCTGACCTGAGATCAGATTCATACGAGGTTTCCACTGGGACACACACTGGTCTGATTAACCCATTCTGACCTGAGATCAGATTAAAAAAATGTCAGTCGTTCTTCGATTTTTCAAAAATAGCAGACCTACAAGCTCGTAGCGCGCCACTCGGTGGCGCGCTATGAGCTTGTAGATCTGCTATTTTTCAATAGCTAAAGCATAACATGATGCTGACACCAAAATGGGTTCCCGTTCAGAATGGGTTAAACATGTAGCATAATATGGAACAGAGCCATATTGAGTCATAATTAATTAATCACTAATAATTAAGAAAAATGTCATTACTGAAGGTATACTAAAAACTAGATATAAGCATTCCAGCGTATTTGGTTGTACTTGGTGATTGCGACCCCTGAGAACCAGCGTTAAAGTGAACTTAACCCATTCAGGACGGGAAGCCCTTTTGGGGGTTTTTTTAAGCATTTATTTTAAACTTTAGCTATTGAAAGAAATCGTGAAAATGTGGCGTAAATCTTTGAATATATATTATATTCTTTCACGGTGAACGCTTTTAACTCAAATCTTTGCTTCTGGAGTGTGTGTGTGTGTGTGTGTGGGGGGGTCCCTGGAACAACATATTTTCAGATGCGGGTCCGCGGCCAACTACATATAATTCTGGGGGTCCTTGACATGAAAAAGGTTGAGCACCACCGACATAGAAACATAGGATTTTCTGAAAACTTTTAGGATTTAGAAGACTTTTGTGTGTGTGTGTGTGTGTGTGTGTGTGTGTGTGTGTGTGTGTGTGTGTGTGGAGGGGGTTGTATCCAGACAATCCTTAGCCTCCCCGGGAGCTGGTGGGCGCTGTTACCTCTCCCGGACACCGGGGGGAGCTCTAGCAGTGGGACTCTGCTACGTCCTCCTCGTTGGGAGGTCTCTGTTTGAGGCTGTACAGTTCCTCCTCATAGTCCGAGTCCTGGAGGGTGAGACAGGCAGGCTGGCAGTCAGACAGGTTGTATATAGACAGGCAGACAGACAGGTTGTACATAGACAGGCAGTCAGACAGGTTGTATATAGACAGGCAGGCAGTCAGACAGGTTGTACATAGACCGGCAGTCAGACAGGTTGTACATAGACAGGCAGACAGACAGGTTGTACATAGACAGACAGGTTGTACATAGACAGGCAGACAGACAGGTTGTACATAGAGAGGCAGGCAGACAGACAGGTTGTACATAGACAGGCAGTCAGACAGGTTGTACATAGACAGACAGACAGACAGACAGACTTTCACATGAATAGAGAATAAACAAACTGTCACACACACACACACACACACACACACACACACACACACACACACACACACACACACACACACACACACACACACACACACACCATGTAACATTAATCATGTGAGAGGCATCTGGCAGACATGTTTCAATAAGTTATTCATGGGTTGAAATTAAAGTCGATGCACGATATTGAAATCGTGACCGATATCTGATCTCTGATTATTTGCAGGGTCATATCGGCCGACACCGACATCATGACGTGAAATAGACACTCTGCCGATTGGCTCAGACACTATGACGTAAAATTCTCCATTCACTGTCAATGGGAATTTAATGTTTGTGGACGGTAACTAGAAGCTGGATGTAGGAGGGGCCCTCAATCATCATCATCATCTTTTCGATGGCAGTCGAGATCATGGATTTCACAACGCCACGCCAGACTTCACGGTCCTTCATTACCATCCCCAGTTCCTGCTTACTGATGTCCCTATAGCGATGACATCAGGGAACGACAGTTTTCTACCTCTGGTCTGCTTTTAGAGGCAGGATTCCAGAGAAGAAGGGAAGATATATAACCTCATTGTCAGCTCTGTGTTCTGTGTTCTTCTGGATCGAACTAGTGAAGAAACACGGGGAAGGTTGCCGTATATTTGATCAGTCGATGGGTGGCTCTTCCAAGACAGATCTTGCGCTCTCATTAGAAGGCCGGTGTAAGTGCCATCCAACCGTTTCTCTAATTAATTTGAAAGTGTCCATGTCTCGGAGCCATAGAGTAGAATCGGCTCAACAGTAAATGATGGTAAATGGTGCATTTATATAGCGCCTTTATCCAAGGCGCTTTAGATAGATTACATTCACCCATTCACACACACATTCATACACCGATTGCGGCAGAAGCCATGCAAGGTACCAACCAGCACATCGGGAGCAATTTGGGGTTCAGTGTCTTGCCCAAGGACACTTCGACATGTAGACAGGAGGAGCCGGGATTCTAACCGCCGGCCCATGGATCATTGGATGACCTGCTCTATACCTCCTGAGCCACAGTCGCTACTGTAACACTTACCATCAGATATAGCTCACAGCAGTTCATCTTCTTCTCCTTGCCTCTCATGGACTTGACTGCGTATTCCTCCCTGGAGAAGGAACAGGAGGAGAGGACACTGCATTTAGCCGCATGGATCAACACAATGTAGGCATTTAGCAGACGCTCTTAATCCAGAGCTGGGTATGGCAGGATATGGCAGCTGCCATAGATTTTACTTTAACCCATTCTGACCGGGAACCCCTTTTGGTGTTAGCATCATGTTATGCTTTAGCTATTGAAAAATAGCAGATCTACAAGCTCATAGCGCGCCACCAAGTGGCGCGCTACAAGCTTGTAGGTCTGCTATTTTTGAAAAATCGAAGAACGACTGACATTTTTTAGAATCTGATCTCAGGTCAGAATGGGTTAATCAGACCAGTGTGTCCCCAGTGGAAACCTTGTATGAATCTGATCTCAGGTCAGAATGGGTTAAAAAAAATAATGTCTCTTTGTCTATCTGTGTTCAGTTGATTATTCTGCCTTAACTCAGCCTTCAACCTCGTTTATGACACCACCCCCGGCCACTGATTGGCTCAGACTCACCCCTCGGTGACCTCTATGGGCGACCTGTAGGCTTTGGATTGGCCACGCTGCGGTGACGAGCAGAGCATGCGTCCAATCAGGCCCAACGTGATGAGAGCCGAGGGAAGCAGCACGAACGCCAGGAGAACCGCCACGTCGCTGAACCTGACGGAGGGGGCTGGGGGTGAGACAGGCAGAGAGACAGACAGGTTAACACTGGACCTGACGGAGGGGGCTGGGGGTGAGACAGGCAGAGAGACAGACAGGTTAACACTGGACCTGACGGAGGGGGCTGGGGGTGAGACAGGCAGAGAGACAGACAGGTTAACACTGGACCTGACGGAGGGGGCTGGGGGTGAGACAGGCAGAGAGACAGACAGGTTAACACTGGACCTGACGGAGGGGGCTGGGGGTGAGACAGGCAGAGAGACAGACAGGTTAACACTGGACCTGACGGAGGGGGCTGGGGGTGAGACAGGCAGGGAGACAGACAGGTTAACACTGGACCTGACGGAGGGGGCTGGGGGTGAGACAGGCAGAGAGACAGACAGGTTAACACTGGACCTGACGGAGGGGGCTGGGGGTGAGACAGGCAGAGAGACAGACAGGTTAACACTGGACCTGACAGAGGGGGCTGGGGGTGAGACAGGCAGAGAGACAGACAGGCAGGTTAACACTGCCTGTCTGTGGGAGGAAGGGGGGGTTAAAAGTGTACCTTTAGGGGTGACAGTGAGCACCATGTGGGAGGAAGGGGTTCAATATCTACCTTTAGGGGTGACAGTGAGCACCATGTGGGAGGAAGGGGTTCAATATCTACCTTTAGGGGTGACAGTGAGCACCATGTGGGAGGAAGGGGGGTTAAAAGTGTACCTTTCGGGGTGACAGTGAGCACCATGAGGGAAGAGGATGGGTTAAATGTGTACCTTTAGGGACGACAGGGTTAAATGTGTACCTTTAGGGGTGACAGTGAGCACCATGTGAGAGGAGGGGGGGGTTAAATATCTACCTTTAGGGGTGACAGTGAGCACCGTGTGGGAGGAGGGGGTTAAATATCTACCTTTAGGGGTGACAGTGAGCACCGTGTGAGAGGAGGGGGTTAAATGTGTACCTTTAGGGATGACAGGGTTAAATGTGTACCTTTAGGGGTGACAGGGTTAAATGTGTACCTTTAGGGGTGACAGTGAGCACCGTGTGAGAGGAGGGGGCCCCGTGCACGTCGGGGGGGTTCCTGACGGAGCAGGTGTAGGTCCCGTTGTCGCTGAGCGTGGCGTTGATAAGGGCCACGGAGGCGTCGCCCCGCGCGGGGCCCCCATGCCACTGGACACGGTCCTTAAACTGACCCTCTGTCGCTGGGAAGGCCCTGGACGAGAAGTGGAAGAACTGGACACACACACACACACACACAGACACACACAGACAGACAGACACAGACACAGACACAGACACACACAGACACACACACACACACAGACACACACACAGACACACAGACACACAGTTAAACTAGAGAAGTGGAACAACCACAGTGGTCGGGGGGGTAGGACCAAGGGATTTGGGATTTGTTTATAAACATTTTGGTATTTGTTTATAAACATTTGTGATTTGTTTATAAACATTTGTGATTTGTTTATAAACAATTTGGGGTTTGTTTATAAACATTTGGGATTTGTTTATAAACATTTGGGATTTGTTTACAAACATTTGGGATTTGTTTATAAACATTTGGGATTTGTAAGTCTCATGGAGGGGGTAGGACCACTACCAGTTTACCTGTAGTAAGTCTCATGGTCGGGGGGGTAGGACCAAGGGATTTGGGATTTGTTTATAAACATTTTGGTATTTGTTTATAAACATTTGTGATTTGTTTATAAACATTTGTGATTTGTTTATAAACATTTTGGGCTCTGTATAATATGTTGCCTAGGGCCTCAAAAGGCCTAGAACCGGCACTGAACCACACAGTTAAACAGTTTGTAACGATCGTAAAACGATTTTGAAGTCTCATTAATCGTGTAACGTAAGGCAACCCGACCTGGAACGCATTCTGTATGACCTTAGCTTTTAGTGTAAGAACTGCACAACACAACAGGAACATGTGCCAATCAGACTAAGGGCATCACAGACTAAGGGCCGATTCATACTCCTATTTTAGAGCCGAATAAAAGTCGGTTCGGCGCTGTAGAGCACAAGAGTACAATGTGACGTCATTTGAGGTTCGGGGGGGCGGGTACCGTCCTAAAGTCGTCTCTTCGGTGCTACTGAAAATATCTGACGAGCCGAAATCATTTCGGCACTACAGCGCTGAAACAGCGGTAAAATAGGAGCATGAATCGGCCCTTACAGGAACATGTGCCAATCAGAA
This sequence comes from Protomyctophum bolini, assembly GCF_963924005.1. Classification (NCBI taxonomy): domain Eukaryota; kingdom Metazoa; phylum Chordata; class Actinopteri; order Myctophiformes; family Myctophidae; genus Protomyctophum; species Protomyctophum bolini. The sequence goes on from NC_137870.1 coordinate 7,992,266, forward strand.
GCAGCTTTATTGTCACATCACAGACTAAAAGAGTGCAGGGTGAAATGTGTTATTCTCTAATTTCACTCTACACAAATGGATTCGCAAAAAAAAAATAAAAAAAATAGCAGATCTACGTAAGCTTGTAGATTTGCTATTCTTTGGTGAAACGATCCCATCAGAATAAAGATGCTGGGTGCCATTTGGTTAATGGAGAAGCTGGATGAAGTTCTGTCCAACTCCCTCTCCACCACATTTCATTCACCATATAGGGCAGTCGTTTTGGCGACAGAAATCTTTTCAATCCACATTATTTCCACTTTTCTCGCTGCGTTTTAGAATACATCAGGCTGTGGGTGTCATGTGACCAACGAGCAGCCCAAGCTGCGTGCACACTTCATGGAGGAGACTCGTACTACAGCAAACACACACACACACGCGTGGCCAGCGTCACCTTGAAGAGATTATTGTTGCATTTATTGCTACCATGTTTACACAGTACTCGCACGTCGTTGCTAGTGGCCGTTAGCTAGTATATGATGGCTTCATAAAATACAAAACTGAAGCTTTACTGCTTCCTGGTTTTATAGAGCCGTCCGTCCGTCCGTCCGCCTGCCTGTCACTTAACACCTCTTGTGCTAAGGACTTTACTCTTTGCTCTAAATCTACGTCACTCTCCATGGTTTTGATCAAAACGGCAATGTTCTGACCTAAGTTTTCTGAAAAACTTCAAATATTTATATAGCAGCATCACATCTTTTTATTTTTTTAATAATGTACATACTGTACAGAACCCCAAAATGAAGAGTAGTCCCCGGCGCAGTTGGAGGAAACACATGGACTCAAAGGCCTTGGAACGTCTCGGGATCCCCCAGGAGTAAGTCACTAATGTTGCTCTGGAGAGGGAAGTCTGGAGCTCTCTGGTGTGGAGCTGTATCCGACTACGGATAAGCGGTTGAAGATGGATGGGTGGATTATTCAGGTATCATCCTCTCTGAGTCTCTCTCTCTCTTTCTCTCTCTCTATCTAATCAAAAATAGCAGATCTACGAGCTCTCAGCGCATCACAATTTACAATTACAATTTAGGCATTTAGCAGACGCTCTTAATCCAGAGCGATTTACGATAAGCAAAAACAAAAAGCTTAGTGCCACGCTGTGAGCTTGTAGATCTGCAATTCTACAAGCTGTGAGCTTGTAGACCTGCAATGGTTTTAACACACAGCGCTAGCCATGCCACCCATGTCACTGCGCAGAGGGCTGTAGTGGTGGCAGAGTGGCAGAGTGCCGCCACTAAAACGGCATAATATATAATGACATTTATTGTGATTGAGCTTTTCAAATGGGTATTCATGCTCTGTTTTTCTTCCCTCTCCCCTGCTGATATACGACCGGCTAGGAGGTACCCATAAAAATAAATAAAATAAAAATAAGCACCGGGCCAAAGCCGCTAATGAAATTGGACCGAGGAGCGAATCAAACGCCCTTAACCCATTCTGACCTGAGATCAGATTCATACGAGGTTTCTACTGGACACACACTGGTCTGATTAACCCATTCTGACCTGAGATCAGATTCTAAAAATGTCAGTCGTTCTTCGATTTTTCAAAAATAGCAGACCTACAAGCTCGTAGCGCGCCACTCGGTGGCGCGCTATGAGCTTGTAGATCTGCTATTTTTCAATAGCTAAAGCATAACATGATGCTGAACACCAAAATGGGTTCCCGTTCAGAATGGGTTAAGGAAAAGGAAAAAAAAGAAAAAACGATACATTCACATTATTGTGTTGTGTCTGTGAGCTTGTTTGTGCAAACAGAGGGAGTGAGAGTGACAGAGAGAGAGAGAGAGAAGTGTGTGTGTGTGTGTGTGTGTGTGTGTGTGTGTGTGTGTGTGTGTGTGTGTGTGTGTGTGCGTGCGTGCGTACATTAGCAGTACTAGTATTGATACTTTTACTTAAGAAAATAATGCAAGTTTTTTTTTCCAACACTGGGGGAGGGGGGAAGGGGAGGGGCTTTGCCACAGTCCAGGGCAACGGGTTCGTTCCGTCTGCCCCTCGTTTCTGATGTGCACACACACACACACACACACACACACACACACAGCTGAGCACAATTTAGGCATTTAGCAGACGCTCTTAATCCAGAGTGACTTGCGGTAATCAAGAACACCACATGGTAATACATCAAATATACATAGAAATAGTCGTCAAGGGTTATAAGTATAAGCCAAGAACATAACATCCGTCTAACAGTAGAATATCTGTACTGGTTAAATAAGGGTTACAATAATATTAATAAAAATACAAAATTAAACTGTGTGTATTCCTGTGTACACTATGTAGAATGCTATGCTAGTACCCTCACAAAAACATGCAGTAATCCTGGTCACTAAACTGCCTCCCCCTGGCCAGCCGGGGCGCCTGATGGAGGGGAAAGGAACTGGTTGGAATAACGTGTTCCTTCCACGCGCTACGTCCAACCAGGGAAACTCCCCCCTGTCAGGTGTAAAGGAGCAACTTGGACACTCAGGCATGAAGGAAGCATGAGTTCAAGTCCGTTTCTCTCCCCAGGTTGGCGGAGGGTGTGTAGAGCCCAGGATCACAGTAGATGATTGGCACAGGGGTGAAAAATGGGTTACAAAATCGTGGGATAAAAAATATATATATATATATTAAAAAAAAAGAATGCTATGTCTACACACGCACTACTTTGTCTTACGACGGAGTCGGGCGCTCGAAATAGCCGATCTACAAGTTCACGCCGCGTGGCATCTGCACCACATTGTGAGCTTGTAGAGCAACTAAGCAACTGAACTCTGTCGTACGATGAAGATGATAATAAAAAAGGTATGGCACACCCCCTACGTATATTCTACTGTTAGACGCTATATGCAATTGGTGTATTACCCTGTGTTGTTCTTGCTTACTGTAAATCACTCTGGATTAAGAGCGTCTGTTGCTCTTGCTTACTGTAAATCACTCTGGATTAAGAGCGTCTGATGAATGCCTGAATTGAAAATTTGCACAAATAAAATATAAGCGGCTCAGTGGCCTTGTTGTTGTTGTCAAGCGTATCTGGTTGAGCGGTTTGGGGTTCCATTTCCACGGCTGGGTCATACCAAAGACTATATAAGAATTAAACTATAGGGGTGTTCATAGTTAATATTGTTGATCGAGCAAGACTCAGAACCCCTGATTGCTCCCGATACGCAGGTTGGTGCCTTGCGTGGTTTCCTCCGGCATCGGTGTATATGAATGTGCGTTTCTTTTGTCTTCATGTTTTTGTTTTGTTTTTTCCAAACAACAAAGAATGCGAAGTGGTGTGAGCTTTTCCCGTTGCACGACTGTCTTCCGCACAAGTCAAGTTAGTCGTGGTGGCGACTGAGAAACTTGACTCCATGCGGTCCTCAGTCATAATGCTCTCTCTCTCTCTCTCTCTGTCTATCGCTCTCCCACATCCACTTTGAGGGCTAACCAGAACTAGTACATTTTAACCCATTCTGACCGGGAACCCATTTTGGTGCTAGCATCATGTTATGCTTTAGCTATTGAAAAATAGCAGATCTACAAGCTCATAGCGCGCCACCGAGTGGCGCGCTATGAGCTTGTAGGTCTGCTATTTTTGAAAATCGACTGAACGACTGACATTTTTAGAATCTGATCTCAGGTCAGAATGGGTTCATCAGACCAGTGTGTGTCCAGTGGAAACATCGTGTGAATCTGATCTCAGGTCAGAATGGGTTAATGACCAAACCCAACAGCACTCCATATGTCGGTCAAAGAGCCACAACTGCATTAGCCTCTCCTCCACTTAGTCCATTGAGACCCGGTTCTATACACATCTTGAACGTTTTCTAAAAAGAACCCTATATGTTTCTATATCCGTGGTGCCCAAACGCGTTTTCATGTCAAGGAGCACCAGAATTATCTGTATATTTGGCCGCCGACCACCAATCTGAAAATTGTTGTTCCAGGGACCCCCCCCCCCCCCCCCCAGGGACCCCCCCCCATAAGCAAAGATATGAGTTCAAAACATTCATTGGAAAGAATATTATATTCCAAAAATGTGAACACGTTTTTGCAAAAAAAATAGCAGATCTACAAGCTCGTGCCACGCTATGAGTTTGTAGGTCTGCTATTTTTTCCAACAGCTAAAAGTATGAAAACAATGGTTACACTGGTTAAGAGCTATAAAGTGACACAGATGCGTTCCCGGTCCTTAACCCATTCTGACCTGAGATCAGATTCATACGAGGTTTCCACTATAGACACACACTGGTCTGATTAACCCATTCTGACCTGAGATCAGATTCAAAAAATGTCAGTCGTTCTTCGATTTTTCTAAAATAGCAGACCTACAAGCTTGTAGCGCGCCACTCGGTGGCGCGCTATGAGCTTGTAGATCTGCTATTTTTCAATACCTAAAGCATAACATGATGCAAAACACCAAAATGGGTTCCCGGTCAGAATGGGTTAATGGGTTAGCAGTGAGTGCTCCTATAGGAAATAATATACTGTATGCACACACGGTTAGGAGCAAGACCGCAATCTATGGATTCTGGAACGTCACGCAGCCAGCCCGCGGTCCAAATGGAATTACCACGCAGCCCGCACTTTATCCCATTTTGGACGCGAACCCCTTTTGGTGCTAGCATTATGCTATATGCTTTAGCTATTGAAAAATAGCAGATCTACAAGCTCATAGCGCGCCACCGAGTGGCGCGCTACGAGCTTGTAGGTCTGCTATTTATTTATTTAAATCGAAGAACAACTGACATAGAAACATAGCTTTAACAGAAAACTGTCGGGATGTATAGAAGACATTTTTAGAATCTGATCTCAGGTCAGAGTGGGTTATGGCCCTATTGCTGCTGCTGGCTGCAAATGGAGAGAGAGAGAGAGAGAGAGAGAGAGAGAGAGAGAGAGAGAGAGAGAGAGAGCGCGGTCCGCTCGGCGTGCGTCGAGACGTGTGGGGTTACACACACCGCCGAATGCACTTATAGAGCAGGGCTGGAGGAAGCCATCCACATTATCAGCAGTGGTGGAGAAAGTAACTAAGTATTTGCTCAAGATAGTGTTGAGCAAATGGGGGTGTGTGTGTGTGTGTGTGTGTGTGTGTGTGTGTGTGTGTGTGTGTGTGTGTGCGTGCGTTGCGTCAGTGCAGTGCAGTGCGGCGACAGTGGCTCAGAGGTAGAGCTTAGAGTATATATATTAATAGAGACGTCCACATCCACTTGCATTAAGTTTCTCAAAAGCGCATGAGACGATTTCACTCCTCCTTCCGGGTAGGAACAGAGTGCATTCTGGGATGGATTGCCCCAATAACATGAACGCGCGGGCCGTTGGCTATCATTGCGCCGTTTGGGCGCGTTCACGTATGAAACATATCGTTCACATGTCATGGGCCCAATAACATGAACGTGCGCAATGACAGTCAATGGGCCATCGCTGGCTCGAGCTGCAAATTCCAAATTTGGCCACTATGTCGATTTCGCCTCAGGGTTTCCTCCCGGTGTCGTCTCCATTAATATATACTCTAAGGGGTAGAGTGACCGGATGGGAACCAGTTCGATCCCTGTGGGCTCCCCCAGAGTTAGTGTCGAAGACGTGTCCTTGAGCAAGACTCTGAACCCCTAATTGCTCCCGATGTGCAGATTTGTGCCTTGCATGGTTTCCTCCGGCATCGGTGGGTGAATGTTTGTGTGAATGGGTGAATGTAATGCACAATCTATGTAAAGGTGTGTGAATGTTTGTGTGAATGGGTGAATGTAATGCACAATCTATGTAAAGGTGTGTGAATGTTTTTGTGAATGGGTGAATGCAATGCACAATCTATGTAAAGGTGTGTGAATGTGTGTGTGAATGGAATGCACAATCTATGTAAAGGTGTGTGAATGTGTGTGTGAATGGGTGAATGTAATGCACAATCTATGTAAAGGTGTGTGAATGTGTGTGTGAATGGGTGAATGTAATGCACAATCTATGTAAAGGTGTGTGAATGTGTGTGTGAATGGGTGAATCAGGGGTGCCCACACTTTTTTGACTCAAGAACTACTTTTAAACTGACCAGCTCAACAAGATCTACCCACCCCAAAAAATATTATCCCATTGCTGAAAATAGTTTTAAACAGTTACCTGAGGCGTTAGATATAAGACAAACACACTTAGAATAAGCAAATAGAAGAGCAAAAGTTTATATATATATATATATATATATATATATATATATATTATAACTTTGTAATGTTTGTCTGCAACGCTCTTAAAAACAATGTATTGCTTTGTGGGTTTGAGCTGACAGGTCTTTTTTATGTCAATCAATCAATCACCTGAATTCAAGAGGCAGATGCCAAAGATTGTTTTTTATTATAAATATTTTAGGGGCACGTCATGTGGTCTACTTGCACAGCCTATGTGATCTACTGGTAGATCTGGTATACCTTTAGGGCACCCCGGGCCCTGGCCCCGTGAATGTAATGTACAATCTATGTAAAGGTGTGTGAATGTGTGTGTGTGTGTGTGTGTGTGTGTGTGTGTGTGAATGAATGAATGAATGAATGAATGAATGAATGAATGAATGAATGAATTTTTATTTTCGTGTCTTGTCAATTAAGACCCATCCCTTACGGGATTATAAGACACCAACAACATAAATAAACAATATCACGTTCACTTCTCACACAGAAGTTACACAATTGATCAAAACAAAGAACAGAAATATACATTATCATAAAATAAAATAATATAATAAATAATACATCACATATAAGTTTTCTTTGTCCTTATGTCCCAAGCTTTCTCTATATATTCTGCTAATGCAAATATCTTTTGTTCAAAAATCCATCTCAGTCGCTCTGCATCACTTAACCACATCAAATCTATATTTTTACATCTGTTAAATAACTTTTGACGTAGCTCATGATACAACGGGCAGTAGAAAAGAAAATGGAACTCATTCTCAATATCATTTATGTCACAGTAGGTGCAAATACGTTCTTCTTCTGTAACTCCTCTATACCTCCCAGTCTCAAGGTGCAAGGGCAAGATCCCAGAACGAAGTTGGGCACATAGGGATCTTTGTCTTTTGGATAATGGGGCACAGACGTACTTTTCACTAGCATAACAGCTTTTTATCGTAACAAATGTTCTCAACTTTGGTTTGTACAATATGTCCTGTGACCATTTGTTCTGAAATAAACTATAAAGTGTGTCTTTAACCATTGAGATGTTTACAACCCTGTTATTTAGAAAACTGTCATGTAACCCAGTACGTACAAGAGTGTCCTCTATTGCACTTGCCCATGCACCTTTTACTGATACATCCCAGTTGAAAATCTTCCTAGCAACTCTGTTCTCTGGCATTCTGATTAGTCGGTTCCATAAGGCCATCATGCTGCCTCTCCACCTTATCTCACACGGCTCCCAACCCATGTCTCCTGTTATTGCTAATACAGGCGCAAATTTGTGCACTCCTAAAAAGTACCGTATGGCTCTATTCTGAACCATTTGTCCCTTCATATTCATGTTTGAGCCCCATATTCCCGCCATATAATCCATGACAGGGCAGACACACGTGTGAAACAGTTTGGAGTAGGCAGCATATCCTAAATCACCCAGCTGTTTAGTTTTGGCTATTATGCCACCTAGGGCCCTACCTGCAGATCCTGCCAATACCGATGTACCATATTCATAAAGTAAATGTTCATCCAAGTTAAGACCCAAATATTTGTAATTTTCAACATACTGTAATTTGTGTTCTCCTAGCTGGAACTGAAAATCACTCCTCTTTGTTCTGATTTGTCTGAAATGCATGATCTGGGTTTTACTATGATTAACTGTCAGTTTCCACTTTTTACACCACTTTGCTGTACACATCAGCATTGTCTGCAATTCATTTTCATTTTCTGCTACTAGAATAATGTCATCTGCGTACATCAAGATATCTAGTTTATTACTGCCATCATAGTTTAAACCCAATTCCAGTTGTTTAATTTCCTTTGCTAGATTATTAATGAATATTGCGAAGAGGGTCGGGGAGAGACAATCCCCCTGCTTGACACCAGATGGCGTTGGAAACCACCCTGAGCTGTATTCATTTACTCTGACACAAGCCTGAGGTTCTTTATACAGGGACTGTATTGCCCAATAAAACGTTCCATGGATACCCACTTCCAGTAGGCGATAAGCTAGTAAATCACGGTTGACAAAATCAAAAGCCTTCTGAAAATCGATATAACAAGCAAAGGAGGACTTGTTTTGCATTATCCTATCATTAACTACTGTAGTAATGGAAAATACATGATCAATACAGGCTCTAGCCTTTCTAAATCCATTCTGCTCTTCAACAAGAAGGTTATTTTGTTCTAGGTAATTTGTAAGTCTTGAATTAAGAATTGAGGTATAAACTTTATATACTGTGCTCAAAAGACTAATGCCTCTGTAGTTTAAGGGTATTCTGGGGTCATTTTTGGAAGACTTCGGTATTGGGCTTACAATAGATTTATACCAAACTGAGGGAATAGTACCTGTTTCGAAACAAAAACCAAATAGAACATAAAGTGCCTCTGTGAACCAGGTATTCTTAAGTATTTCATTTGTTATTTCATCAAAACCAGATGCTTTGCCCACCTTCAGGGCCGCAATAGCAGTTTTCACCTCCTCAATATTAATCATCTCATTTAGAACATTTCCCCGATCAAGAGTGGGGTGAGGTGACTGTTTTTCCAGCTGGGATTTAAGTAAACAAATGTGTTCAGCAAAAGCTGCGTCAAAATTCTCTCCCTCTTGTTTCCCTGAAAACAAGTCCCTAAAGCATCTTTCCCATTCATTTAACACCTGTGGAATGTCAGAAATGAGTTGTCCTTTATCATCATATACCTCCATTGGTATTTTCTTATGCCTTTTTGGTCCGAGTTTGTTGATCTGATCCCAAAAACGTTGTGGATTGGCTGCATGCGTTTCTTCCAGATGCAAGATATATCCTTTATTATACTGCCTTTTAAAATAACGTAGTCTTTTATCAAACATATTTTGACTTAACTTATAATTAACTCTATAATGTTCTCTCTGAGTCTTATCTCCTTTGTATTTTAAATAGGTATGTTCTGCATTTCGCATTGCCTTCCATAGATCATTCAACTCCTCGTTCCAAAATGGTTTATTTGGTCTGTGACTCTTATTTTTGAAGTTAGACTGACCCTTATTCCTTTGACCATTTCCCAACTCCCCATATAACAGATTACAGACTCCACTATACCAGTTATCAAGTTCATGTTGTGTTTTTTTAATTGTCTGCATCTTATCAACCTGCTCTTTTAAACATTTTTCCATTTTGTCAGAACAAATTTGATTTGGTACACATCTACACAATCTACGTTTAAATGTCATGTTCACTTTATTTGGTTCGTGGTTAATTTCCTCACTACATATATCTGCTTGCAGGGGCCGTGTGGCAAATTTTAAAAATAATAATGAATGGTCTGGTACACGGCACCTATTACTAATTAAATCAAAACATTGACAGTCCGAAATGAGTTTAGTTGAGGGTAATACCTTAAAGTCTAAACAGGAGCCCAGACAGTCAAATGGTACTGCAATATAATCAACTACAGCCCGTCCTTTTGTTGAAATTGAGGTAAAGTTGTCATCAAGGGGATTTATACGACCGTTTAGAACACACATTTTAGAGTCAAGCAGAAATTCCAAAAAGGCTTCACCGTGTCGATTTATACAGTCATCAATAGAGTGACGTAAGGGGATATTATCCACTTCATTTAAATAGTCTGAGTGTCCCCCAATACGGCTGTTGACATCTCCGCAGACGTATATCGCATCAAGGTGTGAAAATAAATACATTTGGCTTAATAAATGGGCAAAGAAGGAAGACGCATCTCTACCCCAATGGGACATTTCTGGTGGTAAATAACATGAAAACAAAACAAAGCTATAATCAGAGGGTTTGTGCGTAAAACGGATCCCTATAATTCCATCCACTAATTTATCAACTATTTCTATTTCGAATATACTGAAAAGGTATGACTTGATAAATACACCCACACCTCCTGAACCTCTTGGTGCTTTAACGTGTGTCTTTCTATTATGTCCATACCAAACATAACCCTCTAAATAAATATTTTGCTCTCCAGATAAATGAGTTTCGTTTAAAGAAATTAAATCAGGTGATAAAGATATTAGTACGGTGGTGCGTAACCTACTGTTCAGATCAGTCCAGGCATTAATGTTCCAGTGAGCCAGTGTTAGTGTCTCCGGTAGGGGACGGGTAGCGCCTCAGTCCTGATGACTTTCCTCGTAGGCTTGAGCCGTCTCGCTCGGCCCAGGTTCATCGTGAACGTGAACCCGAACCGTCTCAGCAAACTCCGACCCCCCCGACCGATTCTCTCTCCTCCGTAGGCGTCCATTTCCAGCAACAAAGAAGTCTGCGCCTCCCGGGATCTCCTTGAGCAGCGTTTTAAAGTTGATTTCGATCAGCCTGTTAGTGTGAGATTTTGCTGATCTCATAAACACTTTGGCGAATTCCGGTTGATCCCGTAGTCCCTGCTTTTTCCTTAGTAGAGCAATCTTCTCCTCCAGTGAGCTGAACTCGGCCTTCACCAGCCCCGGAGCCCTTCCGCGGCTGCGCATTCTCTCCACCGCAACAGGCACGGCCTCACTGTCGAGGCCCTTCGAAACAAGCCGCAACACCTTCAGCTGGAGATCTTCCCCGTCGTCCTCGGAGAGACCCGTTATGACAATCGACACGTCTGGATTAAACCGTGGCTTGCATGCGATGTCGGATCCTCTCTCTATCTTTCCTTCCAAGACGTCAATGCGTGTTTCCAGGCGCCCGATCTCTAAATCCATGTGAGCGCGTATCTCTCTGCTTTGTTTAGACATCTCGGCCAGAACCTGGTCCTGATTTTTCTGAATAGTTGATTGAAGTTGATCCACTTTGCTGTTGAGTTCTTTTCTGATGTTTCCATTCATCTCATCTATTTTTGCGGTAAGCTTTCTGAGCTCTTGTGCAACATTGTCTTTGTCTTTATCTTTGGCCATATCTGCGGTGATTGAGTCCCCGCTGCTTCTTAGCGTTCTGACTCTGTCCATAGACCGAATGCCTCACGGCACCGACAGCATAATATTGCAAACAAGTTAACTGAAAAAGCAAATCGAAGTTGTAACTATTAAACTTTTTCCAAACGAACAAACAATTCGGAGCACTGGCGTGCGGCGTGCAGCCTCTGTGCACCGGAAGTGTGTGTGTGTGTGTGTGTGTGTGTGACTGTGAATGGGTGAATGTAATGCACAATCTATGTACTAGGGTTGTGTGTGTGTGAATGGGTAAATGTAATGCACAATCTATGTAAAGGTGTGTGAATGTGTGTGTGTGCGTGCGTGCGTGCGTGCGTGCGTGCGTGCGTGCGTGCGTGTGTGTGTGTGTGTGTGAATGGGTGAATGTAATGCACAATCTATGTAAAGGTGTGTGAATGTGTGCGTGTGCGTGTGCGTGTGCATGTGTGTGTGAATGGGTGAATGTAATGCACAATCTATGTAAAGGCATGTGAATGTGTCTGTGAATGGGTGAATGTAATGCACAATCTATGTAAAGCACCTTGGATAAAGGTGCTATATATAAATGCACCATTTACCCCTTACTGTGTGCTGCAGTGCTTTTAGTTAGTGTATGTTACATGCTGCTCCTGCTACTCTCTGCTTTCAGCTGTATGTTACATGCTGCTCCTGCTACTGTCTACTTTCAGCTGTATGTTACATGCTGCTCCTGCTACTCTCTACTTTCAGCTGTATGTTGCATGCTGCTCCTGCTACTCTCTGCTTTCAGCTGTATGTTACATGCTGCTCCTGCTACTGTCTACTTTCAGCTGTATGTTACATGCTGCTCCTGCTACTGTCTACTTTCAGCTGTATGTTACATGCTGCTCCTGCTACTGTCTACTTTCAGCTGTATGTCACATGCTGCTCCTGCTACTCTCTGCTTTCAGCTGTACTGCCCCCGGCTAGCCCTCCCTGTGGGGGGTGAAAAGAGGAGCACAGCCTCTCCCCCACACAAGACACCTGCAGTGCCTCCTTGTGGACACACGTGCTAACTGTGGGTACTTAGTCAGAGGATATTAATACAATCTGGGAATACATTTCTTACCGAGAACTTTCTTCACCAATGTGTTTGTAAGGGTGTCTACTAACATATCCCACATTGGTTTCTATATTCCACCCTAGGGGATTATACCCTAGGGGATTTTTTTTGACAGCTGCTGAAAGTTGGGGTACCATCAAGAAGCAATATAAGGCAACATTTTCTAAATTTCATTATTCATGTGACATGTCAAACTAGGGTTTTTTTCATGATTCTGAATCCATTCCAAGCATTAGTTTTGCACGAAAAAAAACTCCTTGGGTTACAAACGGCCATAGTGGCTATATGGTTGAATTTAGCCCAAGGCGTGTTTTTCATGCAAAACTAATGCTTGGAATGCATTCAGAATCATGAAAACCCCCTAGTTTGACATGACACATGCTACTTAAAGCATAATGAAATGCAGAACATTTAGCCTTATATAGGTTGTGGATGGTACTAGGGGTGGGTCCCGAAACTCTGGACCAAGCAGGTACCGAACCGAACACGCATGGGTACCGGCCCACCCATTACAATAATTAAATTTCGGTTCTAACTATCGGTTCCTACAGACGTGCGCAGTCACGGCCCCGCGCTAATTATGTATTTATTTAACAGCTAAATCCTGTTGTAAGTAAGGAGTAGAGTAGCTGCAAGCGTCTCTCTCTCTCTCTCTCTCTCTATGCAGCATTGACGGGGGATGTGGGGGTGGGGGGGATCGTTTGGGGATAATGTTTGCGCTTCAGCCAGTCAATCAGTGAGACAATAGCACGCAGTGCTATTGTCTCAGTGATCTGCGAAGGCCACATCAAAGGCAGAGTCTCACAGCTGTACAGAGCTGCTGGCTCATCTGACTGCACTCCCAACGCACGCAAAGCAAAGAAAGAATCACTTCTGTCTGTGACAATAACAATTCTCACAGTTTGAAATGTACACTGTGTGTGTACGTGTGCGTGTGTGTGTGTGTGTGCGTGCGTGCGCGTTGCAGTGCTCCTCAGTCAGAAAGGCTTTCTTTTCTTATTGTCAAAATGTGTTATTATTACTCTTCATGTGACCACCGCGCTCTGACTTTAGGTGCGTTACCCATTCAAAACATATCAAATAAATAACGGTAGTGGGTCGCACACACCAAGACTGCAGTTCAAAACATTTATTTCATTTTGAACAGGGGACAAACGTTTCGGCTTTTAAAGGAGTGGTGACATAGTGCAGGTGCATAAAATCACCGCTAATCACCTCACATCACACCCGGTGGGTAATCTGGGTAAACTGTGTAATAAAGTCTCTGTTAGCAATCAACAATGTGACTAGCAATTACATCTCAAAATATACATATAGAGAGAGAGAGAGAGAGAGAGAGAGAGAGAGAGAGAGAGAGAGAGAGAGAGGAGGGGGGCAGTATTGCAGATGTGGTGCTCCCTGCTTTTAAAAGTAAAGTGAGCAAAGGCTCATTCATTTATATAGGAGCCACACAGTGGAATAGCCTGGAATCCATAATAAACTGACCTCCAATTTGAGGACATTTAAACAGAAGACTAAAAAATGGCTACTGGAAAAGGTTCCCCTATAAAGGGATGGATAGGGATGTACTTGTTGTGTTGTGTTGTGTATGTAATGTATATGTACTGTTATGTATTTGTGAAGTATTTTAAAGTATTGTTCAGTTCAGTGTGAGAGGACCCCAGTGGAAATAAGTCTTTGGAATGTTGTATTATGATTGCTTTTCTAAATAAATCAAATCAAATCAAAAATCCCTCCATCAAAAAGTGGGCCCCAGAGGCGAGGTGCATGGGCAGGCCCACCGGTGAATTGGAGGGGATCTCGGAGCAACGGTGGGCCCCAGAGGCGAGGTGCATGGGCAGGCCCACCGGTGTCTGAACTTGACCTGGCATTACATCACTGCATGCTGCATGCTAATATAGCTATGATGACATCGGATATATGTCATCAGACCTATGATGTCACCAGACCTATGAGGTCATCAGACCCTGTGATGTCATCAGACCTTTGATGACATCAGACCTATGATGATGTCATCAGACCAGAAGGCCCAAACCCAGACAGAGGGCGTCCCTATTTGGAACGTATCGGTGTTATTTTACATCTTAAATGATTCTCCTATACCTATATACTTATACTTTAAATATTCAAAAATAGCAGATCTACAAGTTCAATATCACTGCACTGTGTGTCGTGCTACGAGCTTGTAGATCTGCTTGTAATTTTGAAAATGTGTAAAAATTGTTTTTAATGTGAACAGTTTTAATTTAATTTTTAATGAGGGTCCCTGGCTGGAATAAAACACTTGGAAATGAGGGGGTAGGCCATAATTAGACCATCATTAAAATAAAATTATGTAAATTGTCCACAATCTACACGCTCACAGCATCTTGACACTCTGTTTTCAACAGAATAATGAACATAGATGAATGAGAACAATTCAGGAGATCATGCCAAATAATTGTTATTATCTAAAATAATTGCAATTAGGCAATTTATATAATAATTGACACAGAATCTAGACGGAGTTGTGAGCGAGGAAGAAGAGCGGTTTCAGGACTCAGGACTCATGCAGGAGGAGTGGTTCACTCTTTGCACAAAGACGGACGTGGGAAAACCGTGACGTCAGAGCAGACACGCCCGTGACAACCGCCGTGCGTTCCCACTCCCAGTAGGCGTTGAGAGGGCAGGGCAGCTGTGATGAAATCTAGAGCAAACTCTACGCCTGGAAACTCAGCTACACACTGTGCTGTGTTTGTCATAGCAGGACAAAAGAAAATACTTCTGTGTGACACAGCTGCTTTATCAGTGTTGCACACAAGCCTTTAGATCGTGGCTTTCTACACATGTTTACACTACAATGAATACTGCTATTAAACTCTGCCATAAGAATATCTCCGTTATTCTTACTCATGGTCATGTGTCTTCTCTAAAACACCCTGGACAACGCTCCACACGTCCCAGACTCTTCTCCCTTATCTAAAACATCCTGGACAACGCTCCACACGTCCAGACTCTTCTCCCTTCTCTAAAACACCCTGGACAACGCTCCACACGTCCCAGACTCTTCTCCCTTCTCTAAAACACCCTGGACAACAATCCACACATCCTAGACTCTTCTCCCTTGTCTAAAACACCCTGGACAACACTCCACACGTCCCAGACTCTTGTCCCTTCTCTAAAACACCTTGGACAACAATCCACACGTCCTAGACTATTCTCCCTTCCCGAAAACACCCTGGACAATGTTCCACGTGTCCTAGACTCTTGGCCCTTCTCTAAAACACCCTGGACAACGCTCCACACGTCCCAGACTCTATTTGTGTGACTGTATTGACCAGAGTTAATGTTTACTGTGTTTATGTCGATCTCACACAAGTGGCTCTGGATAAGAGTGTCTGCTAAATGTTTAAATTGTACATTGTCATTGATGTAAACGTCCACACATGCTGAAACGACCACTGTGAATCGACCGGAGAATCCACCCGGTTGCCATAGCAATGCTAATTCTAATCCACGTCCCCCCCCCGTAGGCTATGGGAACATTACGACCCCCCCCCCGTAGGCTATGGGAACATTACAACCCCCCCCCCCCCCCGTAGGCTATGGGAACATTACAACCCCCCCCCCCCCCCCCCATAGGCTATGGGAACATTACAACCCCCCCACCTGTAGGCTATGGGAACATTACAACCCCCCCCCCCACCCGTAGGCTATGGGATCATTATGACCCCCCCCCCCCATAGGCTATGGGAACATTACGACACCCCCCCCCCCCCATAGGCTATGGGAACATTACAACCCCCCCCCCACCCGTAGGCTATGGGATCATTATGACCCCCCTCTAGGCTATGGGAACATTACGCCTGATGAAAGTCTGATGACTTTTAAATCGCCACATTCGCCAAGCTCGACAATAAGCCGATCTTCTGCAAGCTCGTAGCTTGTAGATCGGCTTATTGTCACTATTTGGGCCTCGAGCTGGAGCTCTAGACGTCGGGGAAGCAGCGCGCTGTACTCACGATCTCCGGAGGCCCCCCGCTGGGCGGGCGGTAGGACCAGTCCACGGACATCTTACTGGTGGGTCTGCTGGTGGAGACGAAGGTGCAGGACAGGCTGACCGAGTCCCCCTTGGAGGCGTGGAGCTCTGGGGGAGATGTTACCGTGATGGAGGACACCGAGGAGATGCCTGGAGGACAGAGAGAGAGAGAGAGAGAGAGAGACATGCAGATGTTACTGTGATGGAGGACACTGAGAAGGTTAAAGGAGAATTCCAGACCAGCGCTTTTCTTGCAGTAAAAACTCAGAGCTATTCATACGATCGTGATCGATCATACGGTAAACCACTAGGTACGTAAATGTACGTCATCTGCGCTTAACCGGTGGATTGGACTTGATGTTAATCTACGTCAACGGTGTGGTGAACAGATATCACGTCACACAGGCCTTCATGCTAAAATATATAACCTCACGTACAGGTGGCATATACTAGTCCACACAAGGGGAATCCACATACACTTAACTCTTTTGTTTTTGCTAGGTACGTATATATGTGGACCTCCCTGGCCCCCCCCCCCATCTATGGGACATTATTTGCTAGGTACTTACTGTACATAGTCGTACCCCCCAGCTATGGGACGTTATTTGCTAGGTACTTACTGTACATAGACAAGATGCAAGTTCCAGTTCCAGTCCATTTTCAGTGAAAACACTCTGAACTGGTTCAATATTAGATGGTTAAAAAAAAGCGAAGCGGTTACACCCCGGTGCAGAACAGGAGTGAGAGAGTGAGAGAAAGCAGAAATAACAGAGGGGGGGGATGGATGACACAGCGATGGGAGGAGAACGGGAGAACAGGTTGTAAACAATGCCTTTCTTCTTTTGTTTCTGGCCCAAAACTATATGGAATGAACTTCCCACTGCAGTCAGAACTGCAGACTCACTCCCCATCTTCCGCCGTAGTCTGAAAACCCACCGCTTCAGACTCCATCTTGGCCCGTAGCACTTTCCGTAGCCTGGACGAACTTACAGGCGCATTGCAAAAACTAAATTATGTAATTTAGATAACATATTAATTAATTAATTAATAATTAATAATTATGTAGATTATGCATGACTCTATAGTGTATACTCATAGTACTGTACAGATAATTTACTGTTAGACGGATGTTAGGTTTTTATCTTACTTATGATCCTTGATGACTATTTCTATGTATGTGATGTATTACCATGTTTTGTTCTTGCTTACTGTAAATCACTCTGGATTAGGAGCGTCTGATGAATGCCTACATTTTAAATGGTATACTAAGAACAAGGAGTTTGTAAATGAGGCTAAATTAGAACTGTAGACAAACAAGGATGGAGGGTGCTGCAGGCTCACATGAACACAATGATTAACGAAACAAGCATTGACGGATGAGGGGCTGCATTACTAGTCAATAAATATATAAATACCCTTCTCTCCTCAGCCACAGGCATGTGTGTTCATTACAACCCACACACACACGACAAGCGATACCAAGAGAGAGAGAGAGGTGTATGTAAATCTCACAACAAACAGCTGTGGTACGAATTTGAAAGTCTAAACGGAACCCCTCCTGGCCAGAGAACCAGAGTGCACCTCCTCCTCCAGGCCTCTCTAAGAGGAACAGAGTTTTCTCCATCAGAGTTCACCTCCTCCTCCTGGCCTCTTTAGGAGGACCAGAGTTTTCTCCATCAGAGTTCACCTCCTCCTCCTGGCCTCTCTACGAGGAACAGAGTTTTCTCCATCAGAGTTCACCTCCTCCTCCAGGCCTCTATAAGAGGGCCAGTGTTTTCTCTAAAGCCCGGGTACGGTACGGCCCGAGAGGCATTTCACGTCCAGGCGTCACCGTCGTACAGATAGCGTGTTTCACACGTACCCCTGCGGCAGAATGTCCGACAGAACACGTGCCTCTGCGTTTCTCTGTGTTTGTCTGACTCCTTCTCATGACCCTAGATCCCTCCTGTGAGAGAAAGGTCGCACGAACAGCCCGGCCGCCACAGAGAGAGAGAGAGAGAGAGAGAGAGAGAGAGAGAAGCTTCACTGTGTCTTGTGTGCTTTAGACGAGTGGTTTTCACCCTTTTCATATCAAGGTCCATTATTTATGGACCAGCATTTGATGAGATTCGGTCTCTCAGACGCGAAAACCAAAGAATATTTTGTTATCGTTGGATAACATTTTGTCCACAATTCATTCCATGCTGTATTGAATTGATGTTGGTACCATTAGGAGAAATAACAGACGCACGCTGATCAAAGTAACAATTATTCTACATTCTCTAATTGCGTAAACTTCTTGTAAATTAAGTGATGCAGATGTTTAACAAAAACATAACTCGAGAGCGTAAAATGAAACAACATTAATGGACCCATATGGGTCCATTTGGTTTAATTTCACGCTCTCAAGAGTTAAAGGATCTATAAGGGTACATTTGGTTACAAACTCCATAATTTAGCTGGGGACCACCTGGAACCCCCTCCCGGACCACTGGTTGAAAACCCCTGCTTTAGACCACACAAACACACAACCTTATTCAATATTCGCGCCGTCTATAAACACAACAAGACCAGATATCTGTCTAGTGTCTAAACACCTGAACGTGGCCAAAGCGCTCTCTGTCTTCTGGTCTGCGGAACGTAAAATAAGAGCACGGTTTACCTAGAATGTGCTTTTTTCACTGTCTGTATACTCAAAAATGAACCCATAGTTATAATCATAACAATGTATTAATAAAGAAAATAAGAAATTAGACATTTATCACAGCCCGAGAAAGCAAAATATAAATTTAAATAAGTGTTAAATTCAATGGTAATTAAAATTCTATCTATAATTTTATGATGGACAATGTACTTTTTGGGAGAGTGGGAACATGAACATGACCTGTTCTTGCCCGACCGGCAAGTGCCTCTGAGACCTTAGCGTCAACCCCTCGGCGAGTAGCAATGCCACACGTAAACATACGAGCTTGTAGACCGGCCAACTCGTTGTGCTAGGGACCACCTGGAAGGCCCTCAGGGACCCCTGGGCTAGCCTGGGGGTCTGCAGAGCACGCTTTGAGAACCATGATTGCAGTGAACACACAGTGTTGATGTGCAGACGCAGAACACCAGCCTGCGGGCTCAACAGGGTCCTCACAGACAAACGTACGTATGACTCAGCCAGGCAGCTAAATGTTTGGAACAAATCAAATGATCAGATGTGTGTAACACCCGGGATTCGAACCTATAGGTCTCCTGCGTGGAAAGCTAACATCTTAACCACTAAGCCAAAGGCTGTGCCTGTGGCTCAGGGGAGATATTAAGACTTTTGAGGCCATTAGGCAGAGACTGCGATAGTGCTGCACGACAAAATCAAATGTGAATCTCGATTTACCTCCACAAGAATTGAGACTATATGATTCACATTTTTTTCCCCTGAAAATATGCATATAAAAAAAACATAAGAGTAACTAAAAATCTATTGGACAGCCAACTGTAGTGCTGCACGATTCTTCACAAAATGAGATCGTATGCAGGGCGTCTGAATCTGGATCTTTTTGTGATTAATTGTGCAGCACGAGTCTGTGAGCCACTCTGCTACACTTGTATAGCATAACAACTATTCCCTGCACGACATGTATCTACGTATGGGCTAGACGCTCATGCGTGGTCAATGGATCACATGATTAGCAGAAGGGAGATGGGTATATGCATTTTTTCCCACCTCCTAAAACGTCACCCCACTGACCCCAGCATGCTATGTAAATAGCGCATAGTGGTCGAACACGCACACCACTGATATGGGCAGGCCTACTCCAAAGGGCAAAGGGCAAAGTTCAGTAACTGCTAGTTTTGGGACGCACCGACTTTTTTGTGTGTCCCAAAATGGTCAAAATTAGCTTCCACAATTTTGGGGGGGATAAAGAGAGAGAGAGAGAGAGAGAGAGAGAGCACAGTTTGCATGCGGTTGCAGCAGGTATAGTTTGAACTCTCTCCTTGGCACAGACTGAGTCAGTCAGTCGTATCAGAGCACATTCCAGTTGGCAGAACAATGCCAGCCCAGACGCCTCTGGTCCTGTTCTGACCTGTACTTTTACTTTATTTACTTTACATGTCCGACTCTAACCTCATTTCAACACACACCGTTAACCAGCACAGCCCTGGGGTAGGCTGAATGCTTCCAAAACAGAACTGATTGAAGTATGCATTAACAGTTTGCAGAATTACAGTACATTTCAAGCACAACTCAATACAAAAACTGTTTGTGGACGACACCATAAAGCATTACCCTTGTTTACAACAGGGTCCACCGTTTTCAATTCATCCTAACATTTAGAGACGTACAAATTATACACTTATATATAAAAACATATACAGTGAGGGGGAAAAGGGGTTGGTGGGGGATTCAGATTTTACAGGGGCCAGTCCATAGGTGCCCGTCCGTAGGTGCCCTTTGAGAGCGGTTTTGAAGGAGTCAAGGGATTTGCACGTCTTAATGACTGTTGGTAGGGCGTTCCACATTTTTAATGGGTGTCTGACTATAACCTATATCTATATGTAAGTATGCCACATGTCAGTCTGTCCTTTCAACACACAGCCCTGCCCTAGGCTGTACACTAAGACCATGAGACCAGATTCTACAAATGTCTTCAAGACCTGAAAACCCCATGTTTCTATATCAGTGGTGGTCAAACCAAAACCTTTTCATGTCAAGGACCCCAAATAGTAAATGTATTTGACCGCCGGCCCGGACCCCCATCTGAAAATAATTATGTTGTGCAACTATAGGAGCCAACTAGCCAAGGGACTCAACTGCTATAGTATAAAATAAAGTGGCCTACAGTAGGCTTAGCTACACCATATTTATAGAATACCGGTAGATGAGTGCCTGACTATAACCTATCTTATGATGAATTGAACAAGGTGGACCCTCTTGTAAACAAGTGTAATGCTTTATTGGGTCGTCCACTCACAGTTAGGTTTTTGTGTAGGTTGAGTTGTGCTTGAAATGTACTGTAATTCTGCAAACTATTAATAAATACTTCAATCAATCAATCTATTTTGTACATAGGTTTGTCCGTAGAGTAGACAGATACACTATAATCCCCCCCAGGGGGTCCATAGATATGTTGCCTGTAGTGTTACATAGTATCCCACCTACCCACCCACCCACTGTATATTGGCTATATATAGAAGTGTATATTTGTAGGCCTACATCTCTTATGATGAATTGAACAAGGTGGACCCTCTTGTAAACAACAAGTGTAATGCTTTATGGTGTCGACCCTCACAGTTTTTGTATTGAGTTGTGCTTGAAATGTAGCTACTGTAATTCTGCAAACAGTTAATACATACTTCAATCAATCAATCAATCAATCAAAGCCTATTTATCAAACAGGGGGGAAGGGGGGTCCGTAGAAGAGTAGACAGATACACTATAGTCCCCCAGGGGGTCCGTATACATGCTGCCATTTTAGCGGCCTGTAGT
Organism: Protomyctophum bolini; assembly: GCF_963924005.1. Classification (NCBI taxonomy): domain Eukaryota; kingdom Metazoa; phylum Chordata; class Actinopteri; order Myctophiformes; family Myctophidae; genus Protomyctophum; species Protomyctophum bolini. The sequence goes on from NC_137870.1 coordinate 8,013,856, forward strand.
GTTAGTATCGGTTAGGTTCGGTTCACTCGCCCCGGCCACAGCGTCAGATAACAGCAGCCTTTATTTGCCCCTTTATTAGTTTACCTTCTCTGTATTTGGGACGTCGGTAACTAATAACAGACTTCAGGCTCCCGATAATAAGGGGCTACAAACAAACAGCAGCAACTTTTACTGTTCACTTCAGTGTGTTTGGAACTATAATAGGTTCGGTTCGGTTAATCGGTTCCCACTAACTACTCACCCCATAGCGTCAGATAGAGCAGCAGCACTGTGTTCAGCGGCGTGGAGGTTCTGCTCGTTGTTGGTGTTGTTGTTGTTGTTGTTCGTCGCATTGTTGTGACTCCTGAATGGTTCCGACGACGAACGACCATAGAATCCAGTTGTTGTTCTTGAGTTAAACTGTGGTTCGGTCCATGTTGTTGTTGTGATCGTATTGTCATGATCTGAGTCTCTCCGTGTGTGTGTGTGTGTGTGTGTGTGTGTGTGTGGGACGGATCAACTACCTGACAAACAGGTGGATCAGGAAGTGGAGTATTCGCCTACAGCTGCGTTGTGTGGTGTGAATGGGACAGATTACTATACTATTAGTATGATTATAAACCCCTGGCTATAGGCTACACCACAGCAGTGGTTCCCAAACCGTTTCATGTGAAGGACCCCCACATTGACACTATAATTAGCCCCGCGGACCCCCATTTGAAGAGATGATGCCGCAGGGACCCACATAATATACGGTATGTTTAGCAGTGATTCTCAATCAGTTTAATTTCAAGGACCTCCCCCCCCCCCCCCCCACCCATGCAGTTTGACATGCATTAGTCTATGGACTCCCATTTAATGGCATTTCTATCTCTGAGAGACTGAGACCCCCAATATGGTAAAATCATCTGAGAGTGTACAAATGGAAACAATGTGGGTCCATTTGGTTCCTATCTATCATTTAGCTGGGGACCCCCTGGAACTCCCTCAAGGACCCCTGGGGGTTCCCGGACCACGTAGGCTACTGCACTTTTAATATATCCTTATGTAAATACACTGTAGTATTTGTTTAAATTGTATTTGTTTTAATGCTGCGTGTAACCAAATCAAATGGACCCTTATGATCCGAACGAATACATATTTAATTAAAAATATCGGGCTACAAGGTCTTACAGCACATGTATAGATTCTGTAGGTTTGCTATAGGCCTATGGCCTACCTAACAGTGTACATTACAATAGGATAGGTTACACCAGGTTATCAACGTTTTTGGCTGGGTACCCCCGGAAATGCTTAATTCCATTTTCAGCCATTCAGTTGCAAAAACAAAAATGGAATTGAAAATAATTTGGGGACCCACGCATTGAGAACCCCTGAGTTACACATATTTAACATTTGAATGAAAATGTATAATGCAATGGTAATTCTTATCCATTCATTCTTTCATTCATTGGGCCAATATGGCATTGGCTCACACACATGCAGCAGCATATCATATCATAGTCTGTTGATATCATCTGATCTTGCTGTGCAGTCTTAAGCTTCGGGATCAATGTAACGCAGCTGGGAATGATATAAAGTGATTGAAGGTGTGGATTATCGTGAGATGTACCATGGCAACCAGCCAATTAGAATCAAGTATTGGGACTTCTTGATTGCCTTCCACGTATAAACGGAACACTAATCACACGCTCACGACGCGCATGATGTGGCCTTTTGATTTGGTGTAGGGCCACCGGCTCTAGCAGGGTTCATCCGTCACTCTGCCCTCAGGGCCGATTCATACTCCTATTTTAGAGCCGAATAAAAGTCGGTTCGGCTCTGTAGAGCCTACAATGTGACGTCATTTGAGGTTCGGGGGGGGGCGGGTACCGCCCTAAAGTCGCCTCTTCGGTGCTACTGAAAATATCTGACGAGCCGAAATCATTTCGGCACTACAGCGCCGAAACAGCGGTAAAATAGGAGTATGAATCGGCCCTCAGTCTGTCTGTCTGACACACTCACTCTGAGTGTGTCAGACAGACAGACAGACAGACAGACAGACAGACAGACAGACAGACAGACAGACAGACAGACAGACAGACAGGCAGGCAGGCAGGCAGGCAGGCAGGCAGGCAGGCAGGCAGGCAGGCAGGCAGGCAGACAGAGTATCAGTGTAAACCATCATCTGGATCAACCCACTGCTCTGAGTGGACAGGGCCACTATCTGATTATTTACTCGAGTAGTTCCATTTTTAAATATTTTAATACTCCCTTTCGCAACTACTACAGCAAAGAGGCAACTTTTATACTTTTTCTTTACTCCACTACAAATTTGAAAACTTTAGTTACAAGTTACTTTGAACATTTTGATTATTATTATTATTACAAAACATATTACTCTAACCAACTACTCCCTATTTTCGAAAAATTAAGATCTTGACACATTTTGAAACCTCTGCATGTATACATTTCAAGGGCAATACTTTTGCACTTTCACCCAAACAAAACGTACGAGTATTTCTGCATTGCAGGCAGCTACGCATTCCTATCCTTTTACTACTACGTGTCTGCAGTGCATACACGTCCACGGTCCAGCAGAGCGCGTTATCTGTGCAGCCATCCTCCAACGCTCCTCTGATGGACCAGGCCTTTTATTTCTGGACCAATCCGTCTCCCTAAGCCCCGGCGTTTAGCCCCCCTGATGTGTTTAGCCTGCCGTAATTACCTCTAATGGGACAAGATATTTGTTTTTCTAGGCTTCACTGCTTAAACGTGACCGTGTTTATCTCAGCTCCCTCTCTCTCTCTCCTGAGCCTTTGATGTCTTGTCTGTTTGATTTATTTAATGAATTTGTGTATGCCTGTATTTGGTCTCGAGTCAGAACATCACAACCAAAGTGGCAATCTGGTGTTTGAGAGGAAGAGGGCTTCAAGTTATGTAAGCTAGTTGTTGTCCTAAACTATTTTGGGGAAAGATCCGGGATAACATTGATCATCTTTCATAATATATATATATATATATATATATATATATAGATAGAGAGAGAAAGAGAGATCAATTGTTGTTAAACATCTGCATCAGTCAATTTACAATAAGTCCACACAATTAGAGAATACCGAAGTAGTGTTATTTTGATCGTTTGTCTGTTGTCTCTACCAACATCAATACAGCATGGAATTGAGGACAAAATCATATCCAATAATGACAAAATATTATTTAGTTTTAGGCCCGAGAGGCTATAAAATGTCATCAAATGTTGGTCTGTGGCTCAAATGCACTGAAATAATGGACCTTGATGTGAAAAGGGTTGAAGGAAAACAATACCTGCCTGGGGTTTCATAATGGTTTCATCCGTCTCCATCCCTGCAACAACAATACCTGTCCGGGTCGGTCCAACTCACACAGAGGTAACACAGAGTCTCGTTGTATTGCGTGTGTGCGTGTGTGTGTGTGTGTGTGTGTGTGTGTGTGTGTGTGTGTGTGTGTGTGTGTGTGTGTGTGTGTGTGTGTGTGTGTGTGTGTGTGTGTGTGTGCACATGCATGCGTGCGTGCGTGCATTTGTGTATAGAGGGTCTTCTGTCTGCCTACACTACACTACAGTAGTGTGTGTTTCAGCTCAAAATCTTCCCATGTCTCGGTGAATAGAGCCCCCCCCCCTCCCGGCATCGCTCAACGGCACCCCTGTTCTCCTGTCTGTCGTCAGCACCCACTGGGTGGGCGTGGGGGGGTCCCATGCAGATAGAGCTCACAGGTATTATCCATGCATTCATTTTTCTGAACATTTCGTTTGTGTTGGTTTTTTTTGTATACCCCCACACACAGTTGATGAAAGATAGGAACCATCTCTGTGTCATCTGGGCGCCGCATTCTGCAGCACGTTTTAGAGCAGGGGGGCTTCAACGTGTTTCTAATCAGAAAACATCTCTATTAACAGGTATTGCATCACCTTCCCAACTGGAATCGGCCTGGTTCGGAGTAATCCGAGTTCCCAGAACTTTACTCGCCACTATGTGCGTGCGAGTGTAGCAACACGAGTATCGGTATAGAGCACCGAAGTCCTGGCGTAACTCGTACAGTCTGTTTCTATAGCGAAAATGTAACTAATTCAGTATCAGTAACATTAGCGTTTTCTCTCAGTCAGTTGATTCTTCATATCCATGAGTGAAACGGCCGGGGTGACATGTTTACTTTACAAACACAGTTCTTATATGAGGCGATTTAAAATCCCCCTATGGGGATTATAATGCAAATAAAAAGTACATGAACCTGTGGATTTGCGCCCTCTACCGATTGACGTCAGACTTCGGTGCTCTATTCGGTATCGGTATTGGCTAACGCAGAAATTGTGGCATTGGGATTGGATCGGGAACGAGAAAAGTGTATCCGGACATCCCTAAAATTAAGGCTTAGTTTTTCTCAGACATTTAACCCATTTAGGACTGAGGCTATAGTTAATGTGAACATATCTTATAACGTGAATGTTAATGTACTCCTCATAATATATATCTGATAGTGATAATGTGAATGGACTCCTCATAATACAGTATAATATAATATTTATTCCATTGCATTGTAGAGACTCGTGACTCGGTGGGGGAGAGTCCCGAGACGAGTCAAGTCCAAGTCAAATGAAGGGAGAGTAAATTAAAAATGTGGACCAGAGACCGAACTCGAAACGAGTCAATGACTACTACAACAATACTAACATTTGTTTGTTTGACTTTTTGCTTGTAGATCTGCTATTTTCATCTAATGTTTGTCCCATAATAAGGATTCTAGGGGTCTGAGGATCCCCTGTTCTGAGGACCCCCTGTTCTGAGGACCCTGTTCTGAAGACCTGTTCTGAGGACCCTGTGTTCTGAGGACCCCCTCATGTTCTGAGGACCCTGTGTTCTGAGGACCTCCTGTCTGTTCTGAGGACCCCCTGTCTGTTCTGAGGACCCCATGTTCTGAGGAGCCCCTGTCTGTTGAAGAGCCATAGCTGTGTGAGAGTAAAACTATTTTATATTCTGAGAGATTTCTCAGAATTCTACAGAATTCTCTGCATGTGTCACACATAGAGAATTCTGTGGGAAGATGATGTTTGAACAGCTGTTGCTCTTCAGTACGACAGCATCAGTCACCTCCTACACTATATCTAGCCTGTGTGTGTGTGTGTGTGTGTGTGTGTGTGTGTGTGTGTGTGTGTGTGTGTGTGTGTGTGTGTGTGTGTGTGTGTGTGTGTGCGTGCATGTGCACGCGTGCGTGCGTGCACAAGTGCACGTGTGCAACTGTGCATGTGTTTTTTCCTCAATGTATTGTCATTTTAAACCTTCAATGTAAACTTCTATGTATGTTAATGTTCCGAGCAGCCATTCCATTAATCTAATCAAAAATCGAATCAAATTGTGCAGAGAGAGAAGTCAATCAATGCAATATCAATATAGTCAATCAATGTGTTAATCTGCGTTATGTTGACATGATGAACAGGGATGGTCAATGGCATTGTCCCACTGTTGATGTCAATAACCTGGCCTCCAAATTCCACCGCTGTGGAAAACATCTGTGGTTATTAGATTTATTATGAAAAGAAAGAACATCTCTATTAACAGGTATTGCATCACCGTCTCAACTGTAATCGGCCTGGTTCAGAGTAATCTGAGTTCCCAGAACTTTACTCGCTACTATAGGGGGGTATGTGTGTGCGTGTGCAGTATGTGTGTGTGTGTGCAGCCTACAGTATGTGTGTGTGTGCATGAGCCTACAGTACGTGTGTGTGTGTGTGTGTGTGTGTGTGTGTGTGTGTGTGTGTGTGTGTAGCCTAGTATGTGCGTGCGTGTGACGGTTCCCTATTGTGTTATATGTATATTACTCTTAGGTTCTCTGGTTTAGGTATATGTTGTGTTTACTGTTTGACCTATAGTAACTTCTGTTCTTTGTATCCAATAGGATTGGGGAGCAGAGCTACTCATGTTCAGCCTAAGTGGCTCGCACCTGGGCCCGGGTGTCGACGCCCTACAAATGCCTGCTTCCCCAGTCCTTCCACAGCGTCTCCCCTGTTTTTTGTTGTGTATCTTGTATCTCTATGAGTAGCTGTCTGCCTGCCTGTCCAATTCTCCATGAGTAGCTGTCTGTCTGCCTGTCTATGAGTAGCTGTCTGACTGCCTGCCTGTCCAATTCTCCATGAGTAGCTGTCTGTCTGTCTGCCTGTCTATGAGTAGCTGTCTGCCTGCCTGCCAGCCAGCAAGTTGGTTAACAGAAAATAAATTGTTATGGCTGAGTAAAATAAAATACAATAAACACAATTTGCCTGAAAATAGATTACCCAGCTATGACCTTTTTCATGAAAAAAAATGAGTAGTGATATGGCTGACTGAGTAAAATAAAACAATCTACCTGAAAATAGATAGCTATAAGTGAAGAGCAATTTCCGCAATTACCATTTCCGCAATTTCCATTTCCGCAATTTCCTCAATTTCCATTTCCACCATTTCCGCAATTTCCATTTCCGCAATTTTCGCAATTTCCATTTCCATTTCCAACTATTAATGGCAGCTGGGTTTCATCATTCAAATAAAATAGAATTCTGTCCGTTTAGCTATAAAATTATGTCAGGGAATAGGGATACACAGTATATGTCTTTCATTTGCATTGCATCTCCCCCCCCCCCCCAAGCTTTTATTTTCGTTCGAGTAGTACAACTCTAATAGTATTACTTATAATAATGTAATTAAAGATAACTTCATTCAGATTTATTTATTTTTATTTCATTTTCCAGATTTTCTTTTCTTCTTTTTTTTAGATTTTCATTGGTGGGCCAGTCATAAAGGCCCGCGGGCCTGAGGTTGAGTATCACTGGCCTACACCTACAGTATGTGTGTGTGTAGCCTACAGTATGTGTGTGTGTTTGTGTGTAGCCTACAGTATGTGTGTGTGTGTAGCCTACAGTATGTGTGTGTGTGTAGCCTACAGTATGTGTGTGTGTGTAGCCTACAGTATGTGTGTGTGTGTGTGTAGCCTACAGTATGTGTGTGTGTGTAGCCTACAGTATGTGTGTGTGTGTAGCCTACAGTATGTATGTGTGTGTGTAGCCTACAGTATGTGTGTGTGTGTAGCCTACAGTATGTGTGTGTGTGTAGCCTACAGTATGTGTGTGTGTGTAGCCTACAGTATGTGTGTGTGTGTGTGTAGCCTACAGTATGTGTGTGTGTGTAGCCTACAGTATGTGTGTGTGTAGCCTACAGTATGTGTGTGTAGCCTACAGTATGTGTGTGTGTGTAGCCTACAGTATGTGTGTGTGTGTAGCCTACAGTATGTGTGTGTGTGTGTAGCCTACAGTATGTGTGTGTGTGTAGCCTACAGTATGTGTGTGTGTGTGTGTAGCCTACAGTATGTGTGTGTGTGTGTGTAGCCTACAGTATGTGTGTGTGTGTGTGTAGCCTACAGTATGTGTGTGTGTGTAGCCTACAGTATGTGTGTGTGTGTAGCCTACAGTATGTGTGTGTGCAGCCTACAGTATGTGTGTGTGTGTGTGTAGCCTACAGTATGTGTGTGTGTGTAGCCTACAGTATGTGTGTGTGTGTGTGTAGCCTACAGTATGTGTGTGTGTGTAGCCTACAGTATGTGTGTGTGTAGCCTACAGTATGTGTGTGTGCAGCCTACAGTATGTGTGTGTGTGTGTGTGTGCAGCCTACAGTATGTGTGTGTGTGTGTGTGTGTGCAGCCTACAGTATGTGTGTGTGTAGCCTACAGTATGTGTGTGTGTAGCCTACAGTATGTGTGTGTGCAGCCTACAGTATGTGTATGTGTGTGTGTGTGTGCAGCCTACAGTATGTGTGTGTGTAGCCTACAGTATGTGTGTGTGCAGCCTACAGTATGTGTGTGTGTAGCCTACAGTATGTGTGTGTGTAGCCTACAGTATGTGTGTGTGTAGCCTACAGTATGTGTGTGTGTAGCCTACAGTATGTGTGTGTGTAGCCTACAGTATGTGTGTGTGTAGCCTACAGTATGTGTGTGTGTGTGTGTAGCCTACAGTATGTGTGTGTGTGTAGCCTACAGTATGTGTGTGTGTGTGTGTGTGTGTGTAGCCTACAGTATGTGTGTGCGTATGTAGCAGAGTGGCTCAGTCACAACCGTCAGCCTGATGACCTAAGAGTCTAATATCTCCCCCGAAACACAGGGAGATCCCTTTAGTGTAGTGGTTTAAGATGTTGGCTTTCCGTACGGGAAGCGCCGGTGCATGCATGTGTGTGTGTGTGTGTGTGTGTGTGTGTGTGTGTGTGTGTGTGTGTGTGTGTGTGCGTGCATATTGGGACTCGGGAGAGGCCTTCAGAGTTTACTCTGTCTGACACTCAGGTGTTTAGTAGCATTCCAATGCCAGGTGTCTGCTGCTTTTAAGTATACCGGTTGAGCCAAGCCCCACCCCTCTGCGTGTGTGCATGTGTGTGTGTGTGTGTGTGTGTGTGTGTGTGTGTGTGCCGTGTATTGTGCGTGTGTGTGACGTGTGTGTGTGCGTGTTAGGGAGGGTGTGGTGAAATATTAACTTTACCACACGTCTGTGCCAGGTACAGCCACATGCATGGCGCAGAGGTGTGGAATGCACTCGGCAGAGAGAGAGAGAGAGAGAGAGAGAGAGAGAGAGAGAGAGAGAGAGAGAAGAGAGAGAGAGAGAGAAGAGAGAGAGACAGAGAGAGAGAGAGAAGAGAGAGAGAGAGACAGAGAAGAGAGAGAGAGAGAGAGAAGAGAGAGAGACAGAGACATGCAGAGATTGCAGACAGACAGAGAGACATGCAGACAGACAGAGAGACATGCAGACAGACAGAGTGAGAACTGAGAAAGAGACATAGAGACAGAGAGAGAGAGACTCTCAGTGCTATGCCAACATTCTTTCCCTTGTGTTGCCATGGAGACATGTACACTATTGTTTGGTGAAATGTGTCACCAGCGTGTCAGATCTGTCCTGTAGAGAAGGATGTGTTATGAGCAAGAACACACGCACACACACACACACGTGCACGGACACACATGTGCATGCGTTTGGTCCGACGTACTATAACAGTCACGAGACGAGACTGACATCCTATCCCAAAACCCAACGGGTTTACCCACGGGTTCGTTTTAACCTGCCACACATGTCTGGAGACACACACACACACACACACACACACACACACGTTAAATAATGCTCACACATGCCTGCTCTGAACACAGCCTGTTTGTTCAATCACTGTGTCCATGGGCATGAATAAGTTAGCTGTGTGTCATGCGCAGCGGAGTGTGTGTTGAGCAAAGTCTCTTCCTCTGGGCCCGATGCTAGTTATTGACTGACAGAGAGAGAGAGAGAGAGAGTGTGTGTGTATGTGTGTGTGTGTGTGTGTGTGTGTGTGTGTGTGTGTGCACAACAGCAGCCATACTCAAGGCTCTAACTGTCCAAGGTGTGTGTGTGTGTGTGTGTGTGTGTGTGTGTGTGTGTGTGTGTGTGTGTGTGTGTGTGCACACACGTGCACAGCAGCCATACTCAAGTCTCTAACTCTCACAGGTAAACAACTGATGAGTACAAACACCTGTAAAACATTGCATTGTTATTACAATAACGGAAGCTAAAATTAGTTAACTGATCTATTAATTTAAAAAACTGTATGATAGCTATACATACAGCAAGAGCTTTTATTGAGAAAAATCGGTTTGAGGGAAAAGGAAGTTGCCGCCCCGTTGTTCCTGCCTGTCGACTACAAAACAATACTACAACATGACATAACGATATCATCCACTCCCGACCGGATCATAGCCTACAGAGTTTTGAAACAGAGACCAGGCTTTCCTCCGAGGTGCTGGAAAGCCTGGTGAGGCGAGGTTATAGAGGGAGGGAGAACGATGATCTGGTACCGCCCATGCATGGGTGAACAAACATGGGTAAATTCTCCTTCTACAGCACTGACACCCACGTGTGGAATGCCACGACTCCTTCCCTTAAAGGCTGAAAAGAATGCTTCCTCTCAAACAGGCCTGAAAACACACCTTTCAGTAGGTCAAAGGAAACGGAAAAATGATCTGTTCTCCCCTTTTCTACTTTGTACATAGGCCTACAGTGTTTTATATTTAAAGATGGAGTGCTGTGATTTCTGTATTTAGTTTTTCCATGTGTTCATGAGGTGACAGTACTTCATTAGAGCCCTTGGTGTGGTTATCAGTGCAAGGCTAAAAACAGAGATATATTGAGATCACAATATCATCCCCTCCCCCTTTATAATACAACAACAGCTGTGGCTGCAGCGGCTTCAGTTCAGGTGGATCACCATCCATCACCACCCACCTGGCAAACCAAGCATACCATTAGCGTATAGATATCCGCCAATCAATAAACCATAGATCAACGGCCATTGGTGTTTTATAGCGCTTTTGATTGATCAAGACAAGTCCTAACGCTACTCACATTAGCATCGGGGTGCTAGCTGGTGTTGTCAATAACACAGGATTGCGCATCTTGATCTGTCGTGCCCACACACACACACACACACACACACACACACCCACTCTATCCGTTTCTTTCAATCGCCTGTATCACCCATTCCTTGTCCCAGATGGCATTCTTGGTCAAAACAAGGTTTAATTATAATAATTGACACTCAAGTGGCTTTATTTGGATGCTCAGAGAATGCTTTAAAAAAAGAACAAAAAGCTTTGATGCTCGGAATGGTTTGCAGCAAAGAAAATAATTTTGTTGGACTGGAAATCCTCCTCTCCTCCTTAATTGCTTCATGAAGTGGCTTAATGAGATGACTGTAATCGTACAAATGGAGAGAATCAGATCCCACAAGACATTCATAAAAAACATGGACTCCCCTTCACAGATTACCTAAAAAGATACAGTGAAAACAATATGGACTCCCTTCACATATTACCTAAAAAGATACAGTGAAAACAATATGGACTCCCTTCACATATTACCTAAAAAGATAGGTGAAAACAAACATGAATGTACAAGAAAGAAATGCACAATGTATGGCGGTGCCGTTTGTCCGTTTTTGTTTTTGTTACGCATGTTGTTGATTTTGTTTATTATTGTCATTATTATATTACGTTGACATGTATGTTATTGTACTAAGGGATTGTTTTAATTATATGTTGAAAAAAACGAATAACAAAAAAAAAAAACTAGGTTTATTCCACGGCCCAGAGCAGACTCTGTGAAGCCCCTCCATTATATTTTAGCAGTCTGGAAATGTGGACTTTTCAAAATAAGAGCTTTGAACAGGGAAAAATGCTGACGTGAATTATATCAGTTATCAATAAATGCTGGCGTAACGTTTGGTATAAATTAACTGGTCCACAAATACTGTACACTATTTTTGAAACAATTCTTCCTCCTTATATCACAAAAATACCTGATGATCATGTTTTAGGGTGGAAAGAAATCACGGCACCCCAGCTTTAAGCAATATTACATGAGAGAGCTTGTGGTTTACTGTCATTAATGGCACGCATGCCAACTTGGTCGGGTTGGGGCTCCTATTGGCCGAGCAAAGTGTTGCCTAGCGACAGGGACGCTGCTAGACGGTGGATATTATAACATTACACTCAGGGACGTGCAGAGAGTGTTATAGAGAGGCAGGTGCTGACGTAAGAGGGCACTTTTAGACGAAAATAGCGAAAATAGCAGATCTTTGCAAGCTCACAACGTGTCGGGCTGCAACGTGTTGAGAGCTTGTAGATCAGCTACTTTCGGGGCGCAAACCCAGCACCCTTTAGGATTTCTAAATAAATTTGTTCAACGCAAAATGTTCAAGTTCAGGAGACTTCGGGAAAAAAAGGAATTCTCCTGAATGCTGCCTTCCGGCATGGCATGGAAAGGAGAGGAGAGGCATTTGCATTTCTTTCACCATAGGAAATGCTGCATTCGTGGTCTGGAGAGGGCAGTTGTTTTACAGACGGGTAAAAGGGCAGGGGCTGAAGCCCCCCTTTGATGTCTATGTGTGCACTTCCCTAATTACCCCGACACAGAGACGAGACAAAACAGGACAGGGAGGACGGCTTGCATCTCATTTAAAAGTGATTTTATTATAAAATCTTCTTATAAAACTTCTATATCAAACAACACTTTGTCCTTTTGAAAAGACAGGATTTAAAATACTTCTCGCATAATAAAGACGAAAAAAAAACAAACAAACAAAAAGACAGTCATACCAAAAATAACAGTTTTAGAGAACAAACAACGAAACATTACACTTTCTGCGGAGAGGAGAAGAAACACGGGAACAACAACAACAGGGACATTCATTGGTTAGTAGGTCAAGACGTTTCCGAGTCTCAGGGACATTGATTGGTTCCCAAACTGTGGTGCGCGGGCGCCTTCTAGGGGGTGCGCGGCCATGAAAAGGCTAATGGTGGTGCTGTGGTTTTATTTTAAATATATTAACATATTATGCCAATATATGGCAAGTATATGCAGAATAAAGCCTATGCTGCATATATATGCCATATTCAGGTTCATATATGTGCATATATGTGGATAAATAGGAAATATATGTCTCTCTATATTAGGCCATTTATATTTCCACGTGTGTGTGGTGGTGGTGGTGGTGGTGGGGAGGGTGCATATAGGTCGAGAGGTTTTGTTGAATTGAAAATGGTGGGCCTTATTGTAAACAAGTGCAATGCTTTATGGTGTCGTCCACTCACAGTTAACAGTTTTTTGTATCGAGTTGTACTTGAAATGTACTGTAATTCTGCAAACTGGTAATAAATCTATCAATCAACAGGGGGTGCATGGCCGAAAATGTTTGGGAACCGCTGACTTAGTATAGGTCGGGCGGGACCTTTCGGAGTCCCAGAGACATCAGCCAATCAATGGGTTTTCAGATCTGTAATCTAATCCCCCCCCCCCCCCCCCCCCCACCTGTTCCTCCTCGCTCTAATCGACGCGCTGTCCTTCGTCCCGACTAGCTACAGATAACGTGGAAGTGTTGAGATAATGTGCTCCTTGTCCTGGAGTTAACGTCAGTCCCAGAGCAGTGTCGTCTTGTAAGCTCGCAGAGTTACAGTTTCATAATAAATCAACAACAAGGATTTGACTGTGCCGGCCGGGGCGGTTCTTGTTCCAAGGCCAAATGCACGATAGCTGTCCTAGGAAGGACACTTTATTTTTTCCAAATATCTTTTTGCATTGTGACAGCTGTATGAGTGAAACTGTCACACATTGAAGCTACAAAGCAAAGCAGCTGTAGCTGCAATGATGTTTTTTTTCCCTCTCAATTTCCACCACCGCCCCTCCGTCACACTACGTCACTACGGAAGCACGCTCCACGACGCAGAATTTTAACAAAGCGACAACTATGCCGTGATCTTTTTTGCTTTGCCCATGCCTCGTGTGAACGCAGCATCTGATCCACGGCCGAGGCAGCAGAAACTCTTCTGGAGCGCGAAGTGACTGACGCTGTGGTGTTTCCCCCATCGGGCCCAGAGTCACGCCTGCATGTTTTTAGTTTTTAACGAGCAGAGAGAGAGAGAGAGAGAGAGGGAGAGAGAGAGAGGGAGGGAGAGGCCTCTGTCTTCACACGGCCCTTCAGCGTCACTCGGGTGTCAAGCAGAGTTTTCTGCTTCCTTCTCATGGCCGCGTTGAAGCGTTGCGGAGCGGGACTGTCCTGCTAGTCTAGTCTGGTCTGCTGTGCACGTCACATGATCTCCTGGCGTTCTGCTTCCAGCCGTGGGCCGTGCATCAAAAAGCTCGTCTCAGAGGGATTTGTTAAAAACAATAAAGGTGTTCTCTCTTCTAACTCCTCGATGTAGACGATGTACTGAGAGATATGCGGCCGTATGGTTAGAGGCGGAATCAACGCGTTGATACGGATACTGATGTATTGAAGCGCTGCCACAGTGCAAATGTAAACAACCTAACAAGACTACAACTCCAAATTATTATGGAGATACAATCATTTTTGTCCCGCTGCTTCCGGTTTATCGTTTCTGCTTGAGAGAGACCAGATCCAGGCAAGAGGAGGGAACTGGTGAACTCAATACTGCCGCAATCTGGCGGAGTCAGGTTTTCTCTCTTCCACCTCCTGCTCAAACTTACTTTTAATTTTTAATTCACGGTTATAAACAAAACCACCACTGAAGGGGGATAAAAAAAAGCTACAAGCTCAGTGTGCGCTGGTAGATCTATTTTAGAAACATTTTGAGAAGTATAACTTCTCCTGAGCGAAGGAGGCCCAAAGTAGGTCCTGAGAACAACTCTGTCTTAAAACGAGTCGCAGCGGCACGGTGCGTTCCTCTTCAGTTCCTCTCTGCTGTTTTAACACTGTTACAATTATCTTCATCCTACTTGTTCTGCCACTGCAGCAGAATCATGTGTGCGTTCCGAAATTCCCAATTCTTGTCGTTCGTTCATTCGGTGCGTTGTCGTTCGAAAATATAGTGCGCTGCGTGCACCCCGGGTGGTGCCGAGCGCCCGCACTGGTTAAAACACGACCAGTTTTAACCGGTCGTTCGTATACAAGCCACGCTCGGTGCACTCTGTGATGCGACAAGTTGCCCAGCACGCTCCAAAAAACGGAGCACATTCCCCGCCGCACGCATAAATCCAAACGTGTCTCTCCAAACGCACCGCGTAGTCTTTAGACTACGTCTCCACCTCCCTCACGGTCTTCAGACTATATGTCTCCACCTCCCTCATGGTCTTTAGACTACGTCTCCAGTCTCCACCTCCCTCATGGTCTTTAGACTATGTCTCCAGTCTCCACCTCCCTCATGGTCTTTAGACTACGTCTCCAAGCGCACCGCGTTGATCCTCAGTCTGAGTCTCCGCCTGCGTCATCGTCTGAGCCGTCCGAGCCTTCCTCCTCCTCGGAGCTAGGGTCTCCGGTGCTCGGGTCCGAAATCATTCCATCCGAACTGTCAATCTCTATGGATGTCTGGGACATGTACAGATGCAAGGCCAGGGCTGGGTCGCTGGGACGGACATGGGGGGAGGGGGGGGGGGGTTAAAAAGTTAAAGGGAGTAAATAATAATAAGCAGTTAATGGGAACATCGTTTTCATCGGTTAGAATAACTGGTAAGATTTTTTTAAATAGCAAAAAAACAAAACAAAAAAGGCGATCCACAAGCTCGCAATGCAACACGTTGTGAGCTTGGTCATGTAAAACAAACAGGGCTTAGCTTATCAGAGACGGTAGCAGGAGTCTTGATTCACACCAGAGATGAGCGGGAACTGGATCTTAAAAGAGAAGCCATCTTAGATCGCAATCTGTGATTACAAATCTGCCTCTGAGCGATTGTGTATGGTGTGTGGTGGGGGTAATTGTTCCCTTTGCTCGTTAAATTTTGCCCTTGTTTTGATTGATGTCTGACCAACTCCGGTAAACCGAGAAGACAAAGTCGAGTTGCAAGAGTTTTATTTCAGAGATTGTGTTCTGGAGGTCTGGCGGAGGGATCTCAGCCTCATCTGCGTCTAGACCTAAACAGCCGAAGCACCCTGGAGCAGCGGCGACGAGACAGATCTGAAAACCCAGCAGAGAAGCCACAAGACGTCCCACGATACCCAGGGAGAGAAAAGACGGACACATCATCAGCCCAGCTAGAACACCGTTTAAAAACAGACACACGGTACAATGTGACCCATTGAAATGAGTGACCCAGTATGATGATAGATATAGACCCAAATGTCTGGTGACAAAGGGGCACAGATCTCATTGCAACTTGGGGGAGATTTGGAGGGGGGGTGGGGTGGGGTGGGGGGGCAAACAAAGCCCTTTTCTCAAGGATATTTTGTTTTTTCCCCTCAAAATGGATCCAATCATTATCGAGTATGAAACATGGATAAACAGAATCTCCATGAACCCATTTAGACCTGAGGGCCCATTCTAAAAACGCCTTCTGAATCCCCATGTTAGTTTTCTGGGGAGAAATGAAAAACCTTCAAATATTTATAAAAAAATTACAAAAAAGATTATGTTGATATACTGGATAATAAAGCAACAGCTAATGCTACCAAAAACAAAGGTTCTCGGATTGAAAGGCATAACAACGAAAAGGTCTGAATGGGTTGGTTACGTTTTACGGTTATGTGTAAATGTCAAATGACTACAAATGTGGAGTCACCTCTATTGAATATGTACATATTAAACTACAAAAGGTAGGCTATTCTAAAAAGAAAAAAGTTGGCAGACAGGTTAATGTTTTTCTGAAGTTGTGTGTGTGTGTGTGTGTGTGTGTGTGTGTGTGTGTGTGTGGGGGGGGGGGGGGGTACATGTCCAGATCTGTGCCCCTGCTGTTGTGTTTGCATGATAAACTAAAAAAAAAAATCAGTATAATCAGTGTGCTCGTTATCTTATCAACATGATTATTAAGGCAGCAAGTCTTTGAATATTTCTCCAGCAAGTCACATTATAAAAGCAGAAAAAAAAAAACTAAAAAAAAACTAAACTTAAAACACCATCCTCTCCTCAAAAACAAAAACAAAAACACGAAAGCAAAACCAAACAGAAATACAGTAGCCTCATGGAGATCAGTAATGATATGTACAGCAGAAATGATTGGACCAATGGTACCGAGAGTATGTACAGTACAGTACAGTACAGTACAGTACAGTACAGTACAGTACGCAACCATGGACGATAGGGTACAGTAAGTGCTCAGAGTTTCACACAGTGTACAGTAAATTATACACTGTAACCCATTCAGCCGTTTAAGCATTATTATTGAATATACTTATTCATATAATAATAATAACAAGTTATTATTATATATATATATTATTTAAGCTATTGAAAAACAGCAGATCTACACAAGATCTGCTATTTTTGAAATGTCTTGAAAATGTGGCGCAAATCTTTGAATATATATTCTTTTAGAGCGAACGTTTTTTAACTCAAATCTTTGCTTCCTTGGGGGGGGGGGGGTCCCTGGAACAACATTATGTTCAGATGGGGGTCCGCGGCCAACTACAGATATGTCTGGGGGTTCCTTGGTTTGAGCACCACTGACATAGAAACATAGGGTTTTCATAAAACGTTTAGGATTTAGAAGGCATTTGTTTTTAGAATCGGCCTCAGTCCTAAATGGGTTAAATATAATTTTACTCTGAAAAGGTAGAGCCACAGATATGGATCAACTTTTGATATTTGCAATGCAATGCGTGCGTGCATGCGTTATCGGCAGATAAGTAAATGAACATGGAAAATGTCTTCCATTTAAAATGCCGCTCTACTGTATAACGTGGTAAATTGGTGATACAAGTTTCCCTGTATGTATTTACAGGGATTTTAGGTGCAGAGTTAAATGGTGGCAGGTTAAATTGAACGCATATCGAGAATATTGTGATATTTGTTCATAGCCTAGTTTAGCAGGCTGCACTTCCTCCACTAATGACATCACAGAACTGCTGACCAGTATATTGGGGGGCGCGGGGCAGACTTAGCTAAACAACATTCATATGTTTATGAGAATGCCAAAATAGAAATGCATAAGTAATGCTGCTGCCGTTGTTTTTTTTCCCCCATCCATATTATTTGAAAAGTGCAGCGTTTAAAAAGATCTGTTGGCTCTGCCTTTAACGTAAAATTACAACCACGTTAGATTTTTTTTTATTGTTTTGCCTCCATTTCAGCGGTATTGAAAGTGGTGGTCCTGTGTAATGCAAAGGGGTTCATGAGTGGGTTTCCTTCCAAATGGACCCTTACGGGTCTGTAACTCTGAGAGTGTAACATATGGAACCAAATGGACCCTTACGGGTCTGTAACTCTGAGAGTGTAACATATGGAACCAAATGGACCCTTACGGGTCTGTAACTCTGAGAGTGTAACATATGGAACCAAATGGACCCTTTACGGGTCTGTAACTCTGAGAGTGTAACATATGGAACCAAATGGACCCTTACGGGTCTGTAACTCTGAGAGTGTAACATATGGAACCAAATGGACCCTTACGGGTCTGTAACTCTGAGAGTGTAACATATGGAACCAAATGGACCCTTACGGGTCTGTAACTCTGAGAGTGTAACATATGGAACCAAATGGACCCTTACGGGTCTGTAACTCTGAGAGTGTAACATATGGAACCAAATGGACCCTTACGGGTCTGTAACTCTGAGAGTGTAACATATGGAACCAAATGGACCCTTACGGGTCTGTAACTCTGAGAGTGTAACATATGGAACCAAATGGACCCTTACGGGTCTGTAACTCTGAGAGTGTAACATATGGAACCAAATGGACCCTTACGGGTCTGTAACTCTGAGAGTGTAACATATGGAACCAAATGGACCCTTACGGGTCTGTAACTCTGAGAGTGTAACATATGGAACCAAATGGACCCTTACGGGTCTGTAACTCTGAGAGTGTAACATATGGAACCAAATGGACCCTTACGGGTCTGTAACTCTGAGAGTGTAACATATGGAACCAAATGGACCCTTACGGGTCTGTAACTCTGAGAGTGTAACATATGGAACCAAATGGACCCTTACGGGTCTGTAACTCTGAGAGTGTAACATATGGAACCAAATGGAACCTTACGGGTCTGTAACTCTGAGAGTGTAACATATGGAACCAAATGGAACCTTACGGGTCTGTGTACAAATGGGAATGCGTACACTCTCAGAGTTTCCCTGAAATTAAAAACATTTGCTTCTATGGTTTGGTGAAATAACAACTGATCAAGCGCTTGGCTGTGATCAGAGTCTGAAATGAATTAGTAGGTAATTAAGTAAACAGCGTGAATTCAGCCCACGTTCTAATCTACAGTATGTCAATTAATAATTCTTCTACTTCATACAAGAAATGTGTTTTGAAATCGTGGACAGAAAACACAAGCTGTTTCCCTCCGGAATAAAAAGTGTTTTAGTGGCATCATAAATTACGTGTATATATATATATATATACATATATGTATATATACATATATGTATATATAGTGTGTGTATATATATATATATACACACACTGTATACATACTGTATATAGGCCTATGTTCTATCAGTCTGGCTAAGTATCAGTGGAATTCTAAGGCACGTATTTGTTATAAAGATTCTGTTCTGAAAAATAAAAATAAAAAAATAGAAACAGCTGCCCAGTGATTGGTCCAGGTTTGTGAAGGAGGAGGAGGCGGGGAAGTGAAACATCCAATAGCAAAAGAGCACTTAATTCAGTGACCATGGTCCCATAGGTGGGGGGGTCCACCGGTCCCATAGGTGGGGGGGGGGGGGGGGGTACCGGTCGGCGGCAGAGGTGGGGGGTAAGACAGAGAGTGAGCATGGGGCCTTTCACACATGTTTTATAGATGTGGAACTACTACGAAATCCGTGCGTTCCAAGCAGCAAGCTAGAATACGCTTCAATTTATATATAAGGATAAATTTGCTTTGCCGTTTCGTCGCTACCATGTGTGAAAGGCCGCCAGACACCAGAACAACATCCCAGAGCCCATTCCAAAGTCCACGTGAGAGAAAAACAAAACAAAAAAAAAGGTCCGATTTGCATTCCTCCTCCTCCTGATTGGTTCCCCTCTCCTCCTCCTCCTCTCGGTGCAGTTGGTATCCCCTCACATCAGCCCCTCTCTCACCACCACCACCACCACCACCGAGCACGGTGGTGCTTCCATCCCTCGCCGCGGCCCCTCTCTCACCGCGCGCACGGTGGCGGTGGTGGTTGGTGGTGGCGGTTCGATCCCCCGCGGGCGGCCCCTATCTTACCAGGCGGTGGGGTCTTTCCGCTCCCGGCGGGGGGCTTGTTCCTCGTCCGTGTTGACCTCGTGACCCCTCTGGCGGTTCTTCCGACACTTCCTGCACGACAGGATGATGACCAGGAGGATGACCACCAGGGCGATGGCCGCTCCGATGGCCAGGGCGAGGATCAGCAGCTCTGAGAAGGAGGCTGGACGCACACACACACGGACACACACATGCACACACACGGACACACACACACACACACGGACACACACACGCACACACACACGGACACACACATGCACACACACGGACACACACACGAACACGGACACACACACGGACAAACACACACGAACACACGTTTGAATTACAATTTACCATGATGTATGCATTTAGCGGGCAAGGTGAGGTTTTTATTTGTGTAGAAAAGGTAATGGAGTATGCACATCCTCTCTAGCCCAGGTGCTGCAGGACAAAATGGCAGTACAAGAGAAATAAATGAAGTCCAACCAACACTGGTAAGGAATAACTCGGCTCCACTGGTTTATTAAATCAATGTTTCAATCACTGGGATCTTCTTCATTCCTGAAGGAAATAATATGGCCGTTTCAGCCCAAGGAGTGTTTTTTGTGCATAATTAATGCTTGGATTGGATTCAGCATCATGAAAACCCCCTAGTTTGACACGTCACATGGTACTTAAAGCATGATGAAATTTAGATTTATTTTTCCCCCTTATACAGTAGGTTATATGGTCACATATTATTTAATAAAGTTTCTAGCATCGTGACTACGAGCTGTGCGGCCTCTATCCTTTCTTAGTCATGGTCACATATTATGCCAATCATGAACATATGCAAGTTAGAATCCGGCAGGTTCTACATGCTGGGGAGTGGGGACCCATACTCAACATTTCTAACATATAACGTTGGTGTACTCAACATGCCTGGGTTCACATTCTGGCCAGTGGACATTATAAGCCTAAAGCCCAAAATAGCCGATCTACAAGCTCACAATACGTGACGCCGACATTCAACCAAGTAATCAGCAACAAGCTTATTGAGTACCCGGTATCAATACGCTTTGGGCTTATCAAGCCTGTTATGGAGCATAGCGGCCCATGACGTCATGTTTAAACAAACAAGACGAAGAGGCGATCAAGAAATAAATGTAATCATCCATGCTGGCACAAACATGTCGGTCTAAAAGTGTATCGATACCTGCCACCCAGCGCTGTCAAGGGTAAACAAAATTACGCTTTTTAACCAGTTAACCAGTTTCTTTATTATTTTATTGGTCAAAACGTCAATTGCCTTTCGTCTGTTAGAAAAGTACTGTATTTTGAAGGCCCTAGTAAAAGATACTGGCTCTGTTCAGAGTCGATTGTCTTTCCACAAAACAACATAAAATGCTCGATAGTGGTCTCGATGAGAACGCGGCTCGATAAGCCTGATCGATAAGGTGCTCGTTATCAATAAACATTAACCCATTCTGACCTGAGATCAGATTCATACGAGGTTTCCACTGGGACACACACTGGTCCGATCAACCCATTCTGACCTGAGATCAGATTCTAAAAAATGTCCGTCGTTCTTCGATTTTCCAAAAATAGCAGACCTACAAGCTCGTAGCGCGCCACTCGGTGGCGCGCTACGAGCTTGTAGATCTGCTATTTTTCAATAGCTAAAGCACAACATGATGCTGAACACCAAAATGGGTTCCCGTTCAGAATGGGTTAACGAGCTCCATCCCTAGTGATAACTCCAACCACAACCCAACCCAACCTAAACCTAACCTCCAGCTTTTACTAATTGCAAGCCTGGCAATGACAATATGTTGATGAACCTATTTTAAAATGGGGGTCGGCAAGTTTGAGAGTTAATTAAAACAATATATATATATATATATATATATATATATATATATATATATATTACTGCAACTCTGCGACAGAGCCGCCTTATGAGAGATATTTCCGTAGGAGAAAAATAAAGCAGGCGTACAGGTGGCATTATGAACTGTCCTCGCACACAGAAAGGCCACCTGTCTCTACAGTCGGCTGCAATTAATTAATGATTTGAACTGCATGACACTGACCCTAGTGACATTATAGAGGCTATGCGCGCGACATCATCACCATAACTGGAAGTTATGAGAGTGGCAAAAACTACTTTCTGGCCTTGACAGCCCCATACATCCACACAGAAAAGTGCTATCTGATTGACAGCCCCATACATCCAAACAGAAAAGTCCTATCTGATTGACAGCCCCATACATCCACACAGAAAAGTCCTATCTGATTGACAGTGAGTGTTGATCAACTGGAATCAATTTTCAGGTACAGTGTCGTCTATTTCTCGCTTCAAATGTTTAAAAATTAATAACATTCTTGAGAGCAACGTTTAGCTGTAAATGACATTGTGGGCTTGTTTACAATGGCTGTCATGTTGGATACGGCATAAAATCCAAGCAGTGCAGCCAATCAGGTGCTCTGAGGCTTTGATTAGACAGATTGATATGAGCCAATCGGGTGCTCTGAGCCTTTGATTAGACAGATTGATATGAGCCAATCGGGTGCTCTGAGCCTTTTATTAGACAGATTGATATGAGCCAATCAGGTGCTCTGAGCCTTTGATTAGACAGCGGTCTGTTATAGAGCCGAGCGGTCTGTGATCAAAAAATAACACACCGCTGCATTCAGCGACTGACCAATCAGAATCAACCACTCAACCGAGCCGTGTAACAGACACCAGTAAGTCGTGCTCTATTAGGAGACGTCCAATAAACGTCTACGTGGCTACGCTGTGACCTCTGACCTGTGGTGACGACGCGCAGGCGGATCTCCCCGGCGTTCCCGTGCACGTCGGGCGGGTTCTTGATCTGACAGCTGAACGTTCCGTTGTACGTGAACTTCACCTCCCGTATGATGATGGAGGCGTCGCGGCCCATGATGTCGCCGGCCCACATGACGCGCTTCCTGAAGCGGCCCTCTGGGGGAGGGTAGGGCCGGTCCTGGTAGAAGAACACCTGGAATAAACAACGTTAATATAGTTATTATCTTTGATATAAATGTAGTTATCTGTTATCGTAGGGCCGGTCCTGGTAGAAGAACACCTGGAATAAACAACGTTAATAACTTAATATAGTTACTATCTTTAATATAAATATAAATGTAGTTATCTGTTATCGTAGGGCCGGTCCTGGTAGAAGAACACCTGGAATAAACAACGTTAATAACTTAATATAGTTATTATCTTTAATATAAATATAAATGTAGTTATCTGTTATCGTAGGGCCGGTCCTGGTAGAAGAACACAACAAAAAACAACATTAATATAGTTGTTAATGTTGTTAGTAGAGATGTCGCGACACTGTAGTATCAGTAACGGCCCTTATTTGTCATATCGGTATCGGCGAATATGCCAGTCTAACCACCGATCTGACACAGGGGTAAGGGGTTGACACTATGGCAGTCTAACCACCGATCTGACACAGGGGGTAAGGGGTTGACACTATGGCAAGTAAATAAAATGTTGTGGGCATGTGGAGTTTGCTTTCGAGTTTCCCAAACTACAAGTGCACATTTGAGTGAGGAGTCTGCTATAAACACAACACGAGATATATAGCTATAAACACAACACGAGATCACAACACTGGTGTCGGTATTCGGTATCGGTATCGGCTAACACGGTATCGGGAAGCTCATAGTGTGCCACAGAGTGGCTCGCTACAAGCGTGTAGGTCTGCTATATGAAAAAAGCGACGTAGATTCAGAGAGAATAGCAAGATTTGAACGGCTGCGCGGATGATGCGCAAAACATGTCTGGGAGCGCCTAGGGAGAGACCTGAGTTTACCTCAGAGAATACTGCAGATACTAGATAGACAACACTTTCTGTTCCTCCCTTTCTCCCACACACACGCACACACACACAGACACACACAGCTGTCATAAGATGTTCCCCAGATAATTCTATGAGTCACCAGCTTCTGGCACCGCTGTGGGGGCGGTTATTCTGCGGCGCACACACACACACACACACGACGACGCACGCAAGCTTGCACGCAGTCATGCACTCACACAAGCATGCACGCAGTCACACAAGCATGCACGCACGCAAGCTCACACGAACGCACTTACGCACGCACTCACACAAGCAGTCACGCAAGCAAGCACGCACGCACGCACGCACGCAGACCCACAAACTTGCTGTATACAACTTGTTGTCAGTTGGGTTGGTGTTCCGCTACTTTAGAGTTGAAAATAAAAAAGAGGAAAGACCTTTTGACCCGGATCCACTAACAGCAATTATGGGAGTCACAGGGCCCGGGGTCAAACTGTCTACTTTCCAATATAACATGGTAAAGTATGTGACTCTACTGGCTCGCAGACTGATACTGTTGAATTGGAAACAAGCACAGGTTCCAACTCACACTTCACTTATGAAGGATGTTATGCATTACTTACAATTGGAAAAGATTAAATTTGAATTGAGAGGGAGTGAAGATAGGTTCTACCAGACATGGCAACCCTTCATTGAATATTTTAATAGGTGCACGCTAACCCCTCCTACACAATAGATAGCACAATATAAAATTGGAAAGAAAGAAAAGGAACTGAAAGAAAAGGAACTGAGTGTTTTTTCTTTATCTTATTTTTTATTATTTAAAAAAGAATGTCTAACTTACTTAATTCACAACATGTTGGAAGTTTGAGAGCAAGAGTGTCTGTCCTGTTGTCTGTTTTGTTTGTCTGTTCACACTTGTCATTGTTTAACTGTTTTTTTGTTTTACACTTATGTCTTTTTTATTATACTGTATGTGGAACATTTACATTGCCTGTTATTTTTTTCATTTTTATTTAACTGAATTACTTATTATCATTGTCTAAATCTGAAATTGTCTTACAAAAATGCCTAATAAAAACAGTATTAAAAAAAATAATAATAATAAAAAATAGCACACAAAAGAAAAAAACAATATCAGATCTACAAGCTCACGACGCATTGTGATGCAACATCTATGTTCACCTATAACGACGAGATGCCCAAATCATGGAACGCCACGTTTAAAGTGGCTGATTTTATTTCACAGTTTATTTCATAGCTAATGAGAGCTAAGAGGTGCAGGGGTTAATTATGTTTCAGCTTCGCCCAGCTGATGCTCTGGAACACTTTGACCTTTGACCCATCATCAACATGCCCATGCACAGACACGTGGGGAAACTTTAGATTTTCTTTACATACAAAATAATGTCGTAACGAGCAAATTACTAAATGTTTTCTTCAGAATGTGTATGACACTGATTTACGATGACATTATGCCACATTAGGAGTACTGGTGGTTCTCAAACGTTTTATTTGCAAGGACCCCCTTAACTCAGAGTTTTCAAATGATTTGTACGCCCGTTGGCACACCCGTTACGCCAGTGGTTCCCAAAGTGGGGTCCGGGGACCCCCAGGGGTCCTTGTGGGAGTTCCGGGGTTTGCATTGGAGCCAGTTTCCCAGAAGCCCTTGCAACGCGGCGGTTGGTTGAGTGGACGCGTTATGATGACCTAACGAACCGGCAGTTGGTTAGGTCATCATAGCGCGTCCGCCTCGTCACTCACAATGTCCGCGACAAAACCAGACCTTCAGAATAACCATCCAACAACGGCCAATTAAACAATATTGCGCGTGGAAAGACAATGGAATAAATGTCGTGTATGGCGTGTTATGCGCTCAAAAGTCTGTATCATACTATAATTCTAACAATGTCTGAATGAATGAATGTCTGAATGAATGTCAGAAACAGCGCGTTCTCATCATTGCCTGCACCAATCACTCCCACTTTTCACACATTAATGATTAATAATGAATTTATTAGTGAATTAAAAATGCGCCCGGGCGCAGTACCCCCCGCGGCCACAAGGGGGGGGGGGGGGGGGGCGAATATCTCACAACGGGTAAGGACTAGTCTATATAAACAATAACCACTCAGCCATATATTATCCCTTACATCAGGGGTGCCCACACTAAAAGACTTGAGAGCTACTTTAGAAATGACCAGCAAAACAATATATACCCACCAAAAGATTATCCCATTGCTGAAAATAGTTTAAAAATGTACCTGAAGGGGCTTTTGAATAGCAGTGCTGGCGTTACATATAAGACAAGCACACTCGGAATGAGATATAGAGGGAGGGAAATTGTAATTGGTACAGATTTGTTTTGTTATGTATAACTCATGTAATGTTTGTGCGCAACACTCTAGAAAACAAAGTATTTCATTGTGGGTTTGAGCTGACAGGCCCTATTTGATGTCTGTCAATCAATGAAGTCACCATAATTCAAGTGGCAGATGCCCCTAGTTTGTTCCTTTTTTAATAATATATTTTTAGGGCCATGTCATGATCTATTGGTAGATCACCATCTACCTTTTGGGCACCCTTGCCTTACATAATATCTAAAGGCTTTATAGTAGTTATAGTATTTATACTCTAGTATTTATATTTAGACTCTTCTCGCCCGCTCCCCAGCGGTCTAAAGACCAAATTGTTAATTTTGCAGTAAACTTAAATTATACGTTTTTCAGGTAATTAAGGAAACCTTATATTTTCAAAACAAAGCAATACTGCCCCATCAAAGTTGGCGTTGCGAGTTTATATGTTGTCAATTACTTGCATGAGAGGGGAAGCGGTGGTGGAGTTAGTTGCTTTAGCAGACAGTTTGAGGGTCCAATGGAGTTAAGAGGTTTTGTCCAAAGCAAACAAAATGATGAGGTTGCCTCCCGACAGCAACGGAAGGTTTTATAGTATTTATACTCACAGACTCTTCTCGTCCGCTCCCCAGCGGTCTAAAGGTTTTATAGTATTTATACTCACAGACTCTTCTCGTCCGCTCCCCAGCGGTCTGAAGTTCCAGGAAACGGTCAGCGCAGACGGGTTGATGGCGGAGGAGCTCTGGAAGGTGCACTTCAGACGCACGTCTGTCCCGTTCACCGCCTCCAGCTCGCCCGACGTGTAGACGCGCATGCCCCCTGCTGGCAGCACCACTGAAATACACATGAATCAACACGTTTATTACCGCCCCCTGCTGGTAGAACCGCTGAAATACACATGAATCAACACGTTTAGTATCGCCCCCTACTGGCAGCACCGCTGAAATACACATGAATGCTGCAACAAAGCCAACATGTTTACTAGAAAATGTAAAGAATACAAGTAGTACGGCAGTACACATAGGGTACAATACATATAACCATAACCAGAACGTACTGCATTCCTGCTTTTTATTTCCAGGGAGAAACAAAACCCACTGTGAACGAGTCCACTTCAATTTGGCATAGAGTAGCGCAAACGTTGATCACTCCCTGCTGATTTCTGATCGTCTGCACCTTTGTTAAATTGACGCACACCCGTACATACACTCCTCTCTCTTTCTCTCTTTCACTCTAATTAATTAGTCTCATGTCGCACAGCTGTGTCTAGATTCGGCGGATCCTGCCGGGAGCTGCCTATGCCATAGAAAGCATAGGTGGACGCCAGGCTACACAAACACAGACAGCCAGGCACAGAACATGTCCCGATCCAAAACACGGAGGTAAACATGTTGCCACTGAAATATAGCTTCCAATAGCTTGTCATTTTGCATGGAGGAGCGCTGTGTGTACAATGCATGATCGCCTCGGCCAACAAAAACACTGAAAATAGCCGATCTGCAAGCTCACAACGCGTCGCGTCCACAACACATTAGGCATGTAACAGACGAATGGAAATGAATGGAAACATCAATTGAATGATGAACTATGAACTGAACTAGTTCAGGTAGAAAGTGAACTTTCCCAACACTGAATATAACACGCACGCGCACACACACGTGCACGCACACACACACACACACAGATAGACATAGAAAAGAGAGAACACTGAGGCGTGCACTGCACACACACACAATCCATAATGTCTGCACATTATGTTTCAAATGGAACGGCCACCAGGGGGCCCCGAAGATATATCTCTCACGCCCATCAGCTGATTAAATATGATGGTGTATTTTATGTCCTGCCATAACCCTGTCACGTTTCCTTGTTAAGATCAGCTGTGTGTGTGTGTGTGTGTGTGTGTGTTTCATCAGACGGGCAGCGAGTGACGCATGCATTGTCGCCTGGATCAGCGACAGGTCTGCTCATGAGGGCCTTGAGCACACACAGCACACGCACGACAATTGCACGGGACTGTGAAAATACGCTTGTCAAAACATACCGATACTGGTATAGGTTACTCGGGCCGATACCGTTACAGGTTACTCGGTCCGATACCGTTACTGGTACAGGTTACTCGGTCCGACACCACCCTCAAGTCTCACAGGTATCGGGACAACTCTATTTTAAAGTGGATTTTCATGACGAAGCAACTCAGCGGTCGGTGCACTGGCTGTTCTCAAAGGTAACTTTAACCAACTCAGCGGTCGGTGCACTGGCTGTTCTCAAAGGTAACTTTAACCAACTCAGCGGTCGGTGCACTGGCTGTTCTCAAAGGTAACTTTAAACATAAGCAGTCTAGCCTGAAAGACGGCTGTACATTGTCAGCAGTTAACCTGTCAAGGCCCATTATTTACTCAGCATTTGAGCCACGGACCTCCATTTGATGACATTTAGTATTTTGAAGCAAAACTGCTCGTAACACACACACACACACACACACACACACACACACACACACACACACAGGAAACTAGCGTTTTCTCATGCCAATAAAGCTCCTTTAAATTGAATCACTTGCGACGCAATTTATCGTAGGATGAACATTTATCCAACGACCTCACCTCACCTGCATCCCTGACCTCTGAGGGTTAATTCATTCCAAACAATGAGATCGCTGACATTTAATGTCATCGAAGAAAAGCCTAATAGCTCTGCACTGAATGAGCTAGAGAGCATGCCAGCATCCAACGCCAATGCACACACGCATGCACGCACACACACACCTGCAACGTTCTGGCCAGGCTAGAAAGGCTTTTGGGTGGGCGTGGCGTGGTGAGGTCATTTAAACTGTGAACCTACAGGAGTTAGCATGGAGGCTAACTACTGTTATAGCTGAGAAAACAGGAGCAACAGGATCCGGGCCGGGCCGGGGCGGGGAATCTTGGCTCTAGACGGAGACAGAGGGGTTTGGGGTTCTTATCAGGAGTGCAGTGGGTTTCCTGTGGGCCGGGGAGCTATAGCAGAGAGACAGACAGGCTACTCTCTCATGGCAGTGTGGTATTCTGAGAGAGAGACAGACAGGCTACTCTCTCGTGGCAGTGTGGTATTCTGAGAGAGAGACAGACAGGCTACTCTCTCATGGCAGTGTGGTGTTCTGACAGAGAGACAGACAGGCTACTCTCTCATGGCAGTGTGGTGTTCTGACAGAGAGAGACAGACAGGCTACTCTCTCATGGCAGTGTGGTATTCTGAGAGAGAGACAGACAGGCTACTCTCTCATGGCAGTGTGGTATTCTGAGAGAGAGACAGACAGGCTACTCTCTCGTGGCAGTGTGGTATTCTGAGAGAGAGACAGACAGGCTACTCTCTCATGGCAGTGTGGTGTTCTGACAGAGAGACAGACAGGCTACTCTCTCATGGCAGTGTGGTGTTCTGACAGAGAGACAGACAGGCTACTCTCTCATGGTGTTCTGACAGAGTCCCATCAGCCTAATGCCTTTTAAATGATCCTGATGAAATCTGTGTGTATGTGTGTGTGTGTGTGTGTGTGTGTGTGTGTGTGTGTGTGTGACTGACTGACTGACTGACTAGAGTGAGTAATGCCTAATTACCCGCTCCATCATATGACGTTGTCACGCACCAGAAAAATAAGGAAAAAAAGGCAGATCTGTAAGCTCACAGGGTGTCGCAAACGCGACGACCTGTGAGCTTACAGATCTGCCTTTTTTGTTTTTTTTGCAATCACAGTATAAACCATGTTTTTTTTGAGGGGTGGAACAAGTGTTTGTTTGTGTGTGTGTGTGGGTGGGTGTGTGTGTGTGTGTGTGTGTTCAGTTCCAGTCAGACTGGTTGTGTGTGTTATGTATGTAAGGAAATTATGTTTTTTCAGGGAGTGGTGAATGAGTGGTATTCACGTATTTAGGATGTACAGATGACAGATAACATCACGGACGTGTACATCTCATGTTAATGACCCATTAACCCGTTTCTCTCATTTTGTTATGAAATTCTCTCTCTCTCTCTCTCTCTCTCTCTCTCTCTCGTTATCTGTATTTTGGGAAAGCAGATCTAACACAAATATTGTTAACGAATGAGACTTTCACATTGTGAGAGAGATTCCTGTATTTATTCCGCATGGTATAATGGTTTATTTTCCTAATAACACTTGATGTGGTTGAGAGTGCATGGGTGAAAGAAAGAAAGAAAGAAAACAGAGGCACAAACACCTTTTCACTTTTCAACAGAGCGTTTTCAGTGCAAAGGGTTACAATAGTGTCCATGGTTTCAATTCAATTCAATTCAATTCAATGGAGCTTTATTGGCATGAGACAACATGCGTTTACATGGGACTACAGATGACTACAGATGAAATTTAGCTTTTGCTAACTCTGGCCCGTTTACATTGAAGTGAAAACTGACATGTTGATTAATAAGCTTTGTCCCTGTCAAATAAATAAATAAATAAACAGTTCAGTTCAGTTATTCATTTGAGCAGAGACAGTCTGATAAAAACCAAACACTCTTAGCGTGTCTTATATACACAAAGTGCTCGTTAGCAGGTGTTAATTGGTCCCGACTCCTAAGTGCTGGTTAACGGCTGTTAATTGGTGGAGGAAGGATGTCATTACATGAGATGTCAACAAGAAAAAGAAAACACACATTCCTTCATTTCCGCCCCTTCTTACATGTGACACAAGCTGAGAACATGCACTCACACACAGCGCGCACGCACACACACACACACACACACACGCAAACTTAAAGATCCGCTATTTTCACAAAGTATATCTGATTCAAACTAAATCTTAAACTCTTACATTCAAAGTGCTCGTCGGGGTCCCCAGTTCAAATATGATTATTTTAGGGGGTCCCCAGTTCAAATGTGAGTGAGTGAGTGAGTGAGTGGGGGGGGGGGGGGATATGTGCTGTCATATCATTGGAGAATAATAATCTGAACGTTTAAGTGAACTCAAAGCTATGGTCTGTAGAGAGAAAGCATCACTGCATGGTCCCTGGAGGTCCCTGGTGGCTGATATTCTACTGACCACAACAGAGTTAAAGATCTGACCTGGACTGATCTGTTTTCTGTCAGACTCGCTGGCATCAGATGACCTTCAGATGACTAATCTTTCCTTCCCGTTTCTTGTTTCTACTTGTTTGTTTCTGGGAGTAAAAATGTCGTAACTTCTGGGAAACAGACGTGGGTTTGGCTTTTAAAACCAACTGTATTGAATTGAGTTGGTGCTAACATAAAAAGACCAGAATGTCTTCTAAATCGAAAGAGTTTTCTGAAAAACACTCGGCACTTGGTGCCACGCTACGAAAAAATAAATAGATAACGAGCTTATTGAAACTTTGGGCTTATCAAGCCTGTTATGGAGCATAGCGGCCCATGACGTCATGTACTGTATAAACAATCAAGACAAGAGGCGATCAAGACATAAATGTAATCCATGCTGGCACAAAGATGTCGTCTCTAAAAGTGTATTGATTCCTGCCAACCAGCGGCTCTCCGGATAAACCAAATTACACTTTTAAAGTAGACTGGAACTCACCTATGCTTTTTATGGCATAGGCAGCTCCCGGCAGTATACGATCAGAAATCAGCAGAGAGTGAGCGACGTTTGCGCTACTCTATGCCGAATTGAAATGTTCTCCCTGGAAATAGAAATGTCTGGGTTTCCGAGGCTACTTTTAAAGTGACTTCACTGTACACATATTAAAGGTAACAGTTTCTTCAATATTGTTTTCCAAAGGTAAAAAGGTTAACTAAAAAAACAAAACCCCCCCCAGTCAAATTTGGCCACGATGTGATGGGATCGTTGTCTTTCGTGTCCACACACGTTCACGTGTTCAGAAGACCCTGAACCATCACCAACACTAAAGGCCAAAAAGTGTCCTCCTTGCTCCTAAAATGAGGGACATTCCAGGCAGCCTGATTGTGGTTGTAAAACCAAACCAAAGCACAGCGACGGGACGGGACAACACTGGAGCGCTGAGATAGTCTCAACAAACGACACGAGATAGCGTTGCTCAAGAGCTCTGAAAGAATCCAACACACAACCATCACTCCCCTTCTGTTGGGGCATTCTTTGTCCCTGTTGAACGCATTCAGGACGGGACACTCCTTTTGGCGTTTCAAGCATTATGCTATACTTTAGCTATTGAAAAACAGCAGATGTACAGTACAAGCTCATACGAGCTTGAATATATATTATTTCAGAGACAACGTTTTTAACTAAAAACTTTGCTTTTGAAAATATGTTTGAAAATATGTTTGTCCCTGGAACAAACATATTTTCAGATGGGGGTCGGCGGCCAAATACAGAAAATTCTCGGGGGTCCTTGACATAGAAAAGGTTGGGCACCACTGACAGAAACATTTTCAGAAAATGTTAGGATTTGAGACATTAAAAAAAAATCGGCCTCAGTCGTAACTTGTAAAGGGTTAAAAGCATCCCGTGACCTACTTCTGAGTCCCGACCCTCTTGATTTAGTTTTGGAATAACATTTCAATTTATTTTTGGTCATAATTTGGTCATTTAGTCTGAAATCGGCTAAATATTCAGTGATTTTAGCCTTGATGGCATCGTGATGGCCGAATGATTTTACAAAGTGCAAAACCCGAATATAAAATGGCTTGTCTTTTAGTTCCACTGGATACTCCACTTGTCCCCCCATAAACATTTGAGTCTATTTTTGTTTTCAATCTGTTGATGGAATTGTCAATATATTTAGTCCTAGTTTTAGGACTAAATATATAGTTTTAGTTCAATGGCTTATGGTTATTTTTCTTTACGTTTCCTCCGTGAACGAATCATTCTGCTTGTTTTCCTCTTGTCCATCAGTGTTTATGTGAGCGGAGGGTCTGTTTACTTCTGGATATCCTGGCGGACACACCCGCGGGGGGGGGAGGGGGGAGAGAGAGATACACTTCACGGCTTAATAAGACACAGCTTTATGAGCAGAGGAGAGGAAAGAGAGGACTGTATGGCCGCTGGCGGGCACCCCCTCGACTTCTCTGCGCGTCCAAAATAAATGCACGCCTCTCGTTGAAAATGAATGAATTACTAGGCGCGTCAGTCGCTCCCCGTCTGAAAAGGCCTCAGGCGCGCGTACCGTTATGTTAGTTATAGAGAACATGTAAGTGATTTAACATATTGGAGAAGTGTGTGTGTGTGTGTGTGTGTGTGTGTGTGTGTGTCTGTGTGTGTGTGTGTGTGTCTCTCACTCCCCTGGGAGACATAATAAAGTAACCTTGAACCTTACAGATTGTCTTGAATAGGTTATAAAATGTTATGTTCTATTGTACTCTATATATACACCGTGTGGACATGAGAGTGTGTGTGTGTGTGTGTGTGTGTGACTGTGTGTGTGTGTGACTGTGTGTGTGTGTGTGTGTGTGTGTGTGTGTGTGTGTGTGTGTGTGTGTGTGTGTGTGTGTGTGTGTGTGTGTGGGTCTGTGTGTGTGTGTGTATCGCTCCCCTGGGAGACATAATAAAGTAACCTTGAACCTTACAGATTGTCTTGAATAGGTTATAAAATGTTATGTTCTATTGTACTCTATATATACACCGTGTGGACATGAGAGAGAGAGTGTGTGTGTGTGTGTGTCTCTCTCTCCCCCCCTGGGAGACCCATACACAGTAACCTTGAACCTTACACTCTCTACTATGGTCGGCATCAGTCCATAGTACTCTACACTATGTGAACTATACTGAGGTCTGTGAACTCTAACTGGTGTCCACATCTACAGCACACAATCTGACCTGAGGTCTGTGAACTCTACTGAACTGGTGTCCACATCTACAGAACCTGAGGTCTGTTGGCTAAAACACAGAACCATAACTTGCATTCTTTGGGTCATAATTCATATATTCTATTTTCAAAACTATTGTTTTATAAAAAACTATTTTCAAAACTATAGCACCAAAGAATCGGCGTTCCACAGTGCAGATCTCCACCAGAGAATATCTGATGTGATATTGATGACTACAGTTCAGTGAATCTCCACAAAATGTTTTAACTGAAAAAGAATGCTTCTCAGCTCAAATATTGATATGCGATTAAAATGTGATTCATTCATTACAATGCCTGAAATTAATTAGATATGTTTTTGTAATAGAGTCCCAGCCATAAAATATTCATATTATTATGTAAATTATAGCTGCTGCTCTACAAGAAGCGTGCAGAAGACATTTGGCACGGACCGATCCAAAGTGGACAAAGAACAAAACACAAGATCACATTTTACGACCTATTCAAGATCCTATCTTTTCATGAACAGAAAGGGAAAGAGCGCTCGCGCACACGCACGCACATGCACGAGCACACGCACACGCAAGTGTTCATTTTGACAGCCAATTTTTGTCCCTCCCTAAATGTTAGGGAGGGACTAGTGGAGAAGAGATCCAGTAGAACTAAATGTTAGGGAGGGACTAGTGGAGAAGAGATCCAGTAGAACTACATGTCAGGGAGGGACTAGTGGAGAAGAGATACAGTATAGAACTAAATGTTAGGGAGGGACTAGTGGAGAAGATATACAGTAGAACTAAATTTCAGGGAGGGACTAGTGGAGAAGAGATCCAGTAGAACTACATGTCAGGGAGGGACTAGTGGAGAAGATATACAGTAGAACTAAATGTTAGGGAGGGACTAGTGGAGAAGATATACAGTAGAACTAAATTTCAGGGAGGGACTAGTGGAGAAGAGATCCAGTAGAACTAAATGTTAGGGAGGGACTAGTGGAGAAGAGATACAGTAGAACTAAATTTCAGGGAGGGACTAGTGGAGAAGAGATCCAGTAGAACTAAATGTCAGGGAGGGACTAGTGGAGAAGAGATCCAGTAGAACTAAATGTCAGGGAGGGACAAGTGGAGAAGAGATCCAGTAGAACTACATTTCAGGGAGGGACTAGTGGAGAAGAGATACAGTAGAACTAAATGTCAGGGAGGGACTAGTGGAGAAGAGATACAGTAGAACTAAATGTCAGGGAGGGACAAGTGGAGAAGAGATCCAGTAGAACTAAATGTTAGGGAGGGACTAGTGGAGAAGAGATACAGTAGAACTAAATGTCAGGGAGGGACAAGTGGAGAAGAGATCCAGTAGAACTAAATGTCAGGGAGGGACTAGTGGAGAAGAGATCCAGTAGAACTAAATGTCAGGGAGGGACTAGTGGAGAAGAGATCCATTTGCTGAATATATATTATTTCAGAGACAACGTTTTTAACTAAAAACTTTGCTTTTGAAAATATGTTTGAAAATATGTTTGTCCCTGGAACAAACATATTTTCAGATGGGGGTCGGCGGCCAAATACAGAAAATTCTCGGGGGTCCTTGACATAGAAAAGGTTGGGCACCACTGACAGAAACATTTTCAGAAAATGTTAGGATTTGAGACATTAAAAAAAAATCGGCCTCAGTCGTAACTTGTAAAGGGTTAAAAGCATCCCGTGACCTACTTCTGAGTCCCGACCCTCTTGATTTAGTTTTGGAATAACATTTCAATTTATTTTTGGTCATAATTTGGTCATTTAGTCTGAAATCGGCTAAATATTCAGTGATTTTAGCCTTGATGGCATCGTGATGGCCGAATGATTTTACAAAGTGCAAAACCCGAATATAAAATGGCTTGTCTTTTAGTTCCACTGGATACTCCACTTGTCCCCCCATAAACATTTGAGTCTATTTTTGTTTTCAATCTGTTGATGGAATTGTCAATATATTTAGTCCTAGTTTTAGGACTAAATATATAGTTTTAGTTCAATGGCTTATGGTTATTTTTCTTTACGTTTCCTCCGTGAACGAATCATTCTGCTTGTTTTCCTCTTGTCCATCAGTGTTTATGTGAGCGGAGGGTCTGTTTACTTCTGGATATCCTGGCGGACACACCCGCGGGGGGGGGAGGGGGGAGAGAGAGATACACTTCACGGCTTAATAAGACACAGCTTTATGAGCAGAGGAGAGGAAAGAGAGGACTGTATGGCCGCTGGCGGGCACCCCCTCGACTTCTCTGCGCGTCCAAAATAAATGCACGCCTCTCGTTGAAAATGAATGAATTACTAGGCGCGTCAGTCGCTCCCCGTCTGAAAAGGCCTCAGGCGCGCGTACCGTTATGTTAGTTATAGAGAACATGTAAGTGATTTAACATATTGGAGAAGTGTGTGTGTGTGTGTGTGTGTGTGTGTGTGTGTGTCTGTGTGTGTGTGTGTGTGTCTCTCACTCCCCTGGGAGACATAATAAAGTAACCTTGAACCTTACAGATTGTCTTGAATAGGTTATAAAATGTTATGTTCTATTGTACTCTATATATACACCGTGTGGACATGAGAGTGTGTGTGTGTGTGTGTGTGTGACTGTGTGTGTGTGTGACTGTGTGTGTGTGTGTGTGTGTGTGTGTGTGTGTGTGTGTGTGTGTGTGGGTCTGTGTGTGTGTGTGTATCGCTCCCCTGGGAGACATAATAAAGTAACCTTGAACCTTACAGATTGTCTTGAATAGGTTATAAAATGTTATGTTCTATTGTACTCTATATATACACCGTGTGGACATGAGAGAGAGAGTGTGTGTGTGTGTGTGTGTGTGTGTGTGTGTCTCTCTCTCCCCCCCTGGGAGACCCATACACAGTAACCTTGAACCTTACACTCTCTACTATGGTCGGCATCAGTCCATAGTACTCTACACTATGTGAACTATACTGAGGTCTGTGAACTCTAACTGGTGTCCACATCTACAGCACACAATCTGACCTGAGGTCTGTGAACTCTACTGAACTGGTGTCCACATCTACAGCACACAATCTGACCTGAGGTCTGTGAACTCTACTGAACTGGTGTCCACATCTACAGAACCTGAGGTCTGTTGGCTAAAACACAGAACCATAACTTGCATTCTTTGGGTCATAATTCATATATTCTATTTTCAAAACTATTGTTTTATAAAAAACTATTTTCAAAACTATAGCACCAAAGAATCGGCGTTCCACAGTGCAGATCTCCACCAGAGAATATCTGATGTGATATTGATGACTACAGTTCAGTGAATCTCCACAAAATGTTTTAACTGAAAAAGAATGCTTCTCAGCTCAAATATTGATATGCGATTAAAATGTGATTCATTCATTACAATGCCTGAAATTAATTAGATATGTTTTTGTAATAGAGTCCCAGCCCTAAAATATTCATATTATTATGTAAATTATAGCTGCTGCTCTACAAGAAGCGTGCAGAAGACATTTGGCACGGACCGATCCAAAGTGGACAAAGAACAAAACACAAGATCACATTTTACGACCTATTCAAGATCCTATCTTTTCATGAACAGAAAGGGAAAGAGCGCTCGCGCACACGCACGCACATGCACGAGCACACGCACACGCAAGTGTTCATTTTGACAGCCAATTTTTGTTCCTCCCTAAATGTTAGGGAGGGACTAGTGGAGAAGAGATCCAGTAGAACTAAATGTTAGGGAGGGACTAGTGGAGAAGAGATCCAGTAGAACTAAATGTCAGGGAGGGACTAGTGGAGAAGATATACAGTAGAACTAAATGTTAGGGAGGGACTAGTGGAGAAGATATACAGTAGAACTAAATTTCAGGGAGGGACTAGTGGAGAAGAGATCCAGTAGAACTAAATGTTAGGGAGGGACTAGTGGAGAAGAGATCCAGTAGAACTAAATGTTAGGGAGGGACTAGTGGAGAAGAGATACAGTAGAACTAAATTTCAGGGAGGGACTAGTGGAGAAGAGATCCAGTAGAACTAAATGTCAGGGAGGGACTAGTGGAGAAGAGATCCAGTAGAACTAAATGTCAGGGAGGGACAAGTGGAGAAGAGATCCAGTAGAACTACATTTCAGGGAGGGACTAGTGGAGAAGAGATACAGTAGAACTAAATGTCAGGGAGGGACAAGTGGAGAAGAGATCCAGTAGAACTAAATGTCAGGGAGGGACTAGTGGAGAAGATATACAGTAGAACTAAATGTCAGGGAGGGACAAGTGGAGAAGAGATCCAGTAGAACTAAATGTCAGGGAGGGACTAGTGGAGAAGAGATCCAGTAGAACTAAATGTCAGGGAGGGACTAGTGGAGAAGATATACAGTAGAACTAAATGTCAGGGAGGGACTAGTGGAGAAGAGATCCAGTAGAACTAAATGTTAGAGAGGGACTAGTGGAGAAGAGATCAGTAGAACTAAATGTTAGAGAGGGACTAGTGGAGAAGAGATCCAGTAGAACTAAATGTTAGGGAGGGACTAGTGGAGAAGAGATCAGTAGAACTAAATGTTAGGGAGGGACTAGTGGAGAAGAGATCCAGTAGAACTAAATGTTAGAGAGGGACTAGTGGAGAAGAGATCAGTAGAACTAAATGTTAGGGAGGGACTAGTGGAGAAGAGATCCAGTAGAACTAAATGTTAGAGAGGGACTAGTGGAGAAGAGATCCAGTAGAACTAAATGTTAGGGAGGGACTAGTGGAGAAGAGATCCAGTAGAACTAAATGTTAGAGAGGGACTAGTGGAGAAGAGATCCAGTAGAACTAAATGTCAGGGAGGGACTAGTGGAGAAGAGATCCAGTAGAACTAAATGTTAGAGAGAGACTAGTGGAGAAGAGATCCAGTAGAACTAAATGTTAGAGAGGGACTAGTGGAGAAGAGATCCAGTAGAACTAAATGTTAGGGAGGGACTAGTGGAGAAGAGATACAGTATAGAACTAAATGTTAGGGAGGGACTAGTGGAGAAGATATACAGTAGTGGGGTGGGGGAGAGAGAGAGAGAGAGAGAGACAGTAAGCCGTGAAGTGTATCTTTCTCTGTCTCTCTCTCGAAGTCACAGCTATGAGCAGAGGAGAGGAGAGGAGAGGAGAGGACTGTATGGCGGGCGTGTGCACGAAACGAGCACGTGTGCGACAATATCACGGGACCGCGCCCCGTGAAAATATGCTTGCCGTAATCGCCCCCTCGACTTCTCTGCGTGTTCCAAAATAAATGCATGCTTCTCGTTGAAAATGAATTACTAGGCGTGTCAGTCGCTCCCCGTCTGAGCGACTGACACACGTACCGTTATGTTAGTTAGAGAACATGCAAGTGATTTAACGTATTGGAGAAGTGGGTGTGCGTCTGTGTGTGTGTGTGTGTGTGTGTGCGTGCGCGCCTTTCTATTCTTCAAAAGACAGTCTTGAATAGGTTATAAAATTTTATGTTCTATTGTACTCTATATATATGCCGTGTGTGTGTGTGTGTGTGTGTGTGTGTGTGTGTGTGTCCTGAGAGACAAAATAAAGTAACCTTGAACCTTACACTCTCTACTATGGTTGGCATCAGTCCATAGTACTCTACACTATGTGAACTCTATAGTCATAGTGTATATAATCATAGCTTCACTGTACATTATATTCTACTAGGTTCTTACTTATTTTATGATCCTAAAGGTGACTATTTCTATGTATTTGATGTATTGTTCTTGCTTACTGTAAATGGCTCTGGATTGAGAGCGTGTGATAAATGCCTGAATATTAAGTTGCAGTGCTCAGGAAGGCTGGGGTTCGTTCCATTATTTCCTAGACAGTGTTGTTCTGTCTTCCTCCGTCCGGCTGGTCGGCAGCACGGCGGCACAGGAACAGGAACAAAGAGGAAACATGAACCTCCGCTGCATGGAGGAGCCATTTAGGACGGGAAACACTTACTGTAGAGCCACAACAACACACAAAGACACAAAAAGGCCTTTTGTTCACTGGACGCACTGTGTTCACT
Organism: Protomyctophum bolini; assembly: GCF_963924005.1. Lineage (NCBI taxonomy): Eukaryota > Metazoa > Chordata > Actinopteri > Myctophiformes > Myctophidae > Protomyctophum > Protomyctophum bolini. The sequence goes on from NC_137870.1 coordinate 8,053,378, forward strand.
ATGCACTGTGTTCACTGGACGCACTGTGTCCACTATGCACTATGTTCACTATGCACTGTGTTCACTATGCACTGTGTTCACTGGACGCACTGTGTTCACTATGCACCATGTTCACTATGCACTGTGTTCACTATGCACTGTGTTCACTATGCACTGTGTTCACTGGACGCACTGTGTCCACTATGCACTATGTTCACTATGCACTATTCACAGACAGGTTTCACTAGAAACATGTTCACTGGACACACTGTGCACAGAGAGCCTAGAGAGGGTTCACTAGGGGTAGAGTGGCCGGATGGCAACCTTGTTCGAACCCAGAGTTAGTGTCGAAGTGTCCTTGAGCAAGACACTGAACCACGAATTGCTCCTGATGTGCTGGCTAGTGCCTTGCATGGTTTCTGCCGCCATCGGTGTGTGAATGAATGTGTGTGTGTGAATGGGGCGCCTTGGATAAAGGTGCTATATAAATGCACCATTTAGAAACATGCACTATTATCAGTGGTTTTCATTTCCTTTTTCATTTCAAGGCAAGAAATTCCTTGCAGATGATGAGTGAGTTTGGAAGCGCTCGTTATCAGTAAAGCAGCAACCTCCTGCATTATGTGCAAATTCAAAACAGGTGGTACGCATGGGCTGTTGAGTGATAGTCAACGAGCACTTCCAAACTACAGCACTTAGAAAAAAATAATCTGCAAGGATCTTTTTAGATAGGGAGTAGCTCATAACATGTCTACAGTGGATTTGTATTAAACAAACACTCTCTCTCTCTCTCTCTCTGAGGAAACTTGCCAGTGCAAGTGTGAAATGAAAACGTGTGTGTGTGTGTGTGTGTGTGTGTGTGTGTGTGTGTGTGTGTGTGTGTGTGTGTGTGAGTGAGAGAGAGAGACAAATGGACCCTTACACGTCTGTAACTCTTAACGGGTCCATTGGGTTCTATCCGTATACACTCTCAGAGTTCCATGAAATGCAAAGGTTTGAGAACCACACCCACCCTTGATTAAAACACATGACACACATTATGGCAGCCAATCAGAGAAGCCTTTTTGCTCCCTTTAATTAATTAGCAAGATAATGTTTTGCAGCCAGGTGTGTGAGCCAGACATATCACAATAAAACAGCAGCAGCAGCAGAAAGAGACTGCTTGTCAACTGGGCTTAATTTCCCACATCATGCAGACAATCTTTTTTTTCCCCCCCATAATCAAATTACAGACAGAAACAGTGTTACTGTAACAGCATGATCCTGACCGGGACCAGGGTTGCCAGATCTTGCGATAGAAACAAGGTCTATGAAAACAATCCCAAAAAGTAGCAGCCAGTTGGACCACATTTGGAACCCTAGATACACTTTTGACTATTTGAAAATAGCAAATCTACAAGCTCACAACACACCTTGAGCTATTGTCCTAAATAAAACAAAAGATATTTGGAATATTCTTTTGAAACATTCCAACAACACAAATCTTCTGTGGGTGCAACGCCGGTAGAGTCTGTTCTCCTATATGGCAGTGAATGCTGGACCCTGAAGCCAACCCTGCAGAGGTCTCTAGACGAGTGCTACACCAGAATGCTGCATGTAGTACTTAAAACCCCCTTATGGCCAGTGCCGTAATTGACGTAATGAATCAATAATCCCTTATGGCCAGTGCCGCAATTGACGTAGTCGTTTAATTCCCTATAATCGGGGGCTTAATGTAACAAAACTTTTAGCTTGTTTGGCTAACGGCCGATGTAATCTTTAATTAAACGTATGAATAGTGCAGGCAGAAGGCCCAATCCACTGTTAATTAGGCTGGCCATAAGCCAATTTTAACATCAGCAGGAGTACACATGTTACCAACAACAATCTGTATGATGGAATGCCAGCCAGGAAATAGCAGGCAGGAGAATAAGACTAGCTAATAGGACACTGCCAAAGACACCAAGAGCTGCCAGCCAGCAAACGGGTACCGAGGGAACCAACACACGGGTACCGGTCACACCTTGGACGTCCCACACTAAAGCCCAGACCACACCAATGGGTCGAGACGCAACAAAACGGTTTCAGCGTTCGTCCCCAGCGGTGTGATAATTATGTCGGCACGTGTCGACCCAAGTGGTTCAATTCAACGGTTGCTGTGCAACAACTACACATTGCGCCTACTCACAACCGCTCGGTTGCAAGGAGTTTCATGGCGACCCATTGGTGTGGTTTGGGCTTTACATAATGTGGATGTACTCAAGAAGCACGCAGAAGCGGGATGACTGGAAGCGACGATGGAGGGCTCGTCCGAGGACCACCTATAGAGATGTGACCCTGGCACATAATGTTTTCATTTCACAGGGAAATATACATAAATAATCTGGAGGTCCTTCTTGACTTCCTGTAAAGCCCTATAGTGCTTCCATATGGGATCAGATGGCTGGGTAAAGATCAGTGATATGTGTGGAACCCACGGGAGGGGTCTCCTATCTGTTAGCTGGAAGCTCTGCTTGTTTATCTGACTTGTAAACAGTTTGGGGAACAAGTGTCCACAGAACCCAACACAAATATGCGCAGATGTGCACACATACCGATACACATGAGGAGCACACAATAACAACATGCTCACATCGCAACGCATTGGGAGCTTGTAGCCATTTTCAAATGGACGAAAATGTATACAGGGCTGAAAGTGATAATAATAACAATCCACAAAGTAAACTAGTAGTAACTAAAGCTTTCAATTAAATGTAGTGGAGTAAAAGTACAATATTTGCCAAACATACATTAACCACTTCAACCCTATACATTTTTGACCATTTGAAATGCGTTGCGACGCATTGTGAGCTTGTAGATCTGCTATTTTCAATAGACTTTTGAACTTCAACATTGTACTTAAGTACAGTAACTGCACTTAGTTATACTTCACACCACTGACGGGCACGCACGTGCATGTGCACGAGGGTTTGGCCAGATTTGGCAGCATGGTGCACGCACGCATGCACACACACACACACAGTGTTTACACTTGGCAGAAGACACATTCGTATAAGACAAACAGTGTTCGTGCGGTGCCTTGCCTTCACATTAACACACTGAGTAGGAGTACGCGTGTGTCTATTGGTGTGTGTGTGTGTGTGTGTGGCAATGACTAGGTTTGGCGTTTACTGTGAATTGAAACACAGATTAACACAAATATCTATGTTAAGTATTAAGTACAAATGATTGGAACATGCTTAAACATTCGACATTTAAGGTCTAATATTTCTACAATTGCTACAAAACCATTCCATTATCCAGTTATTTTGGGGGCATAAACAAAAAGGTTAATGATGTACCATGCAAGTTCACATCATGTATATATACTCTTTCACTTTCAATTTGTTAAATATTTTATTGGTTGTCAAATGTCCATCCAGTTCAGTGTGCCCTCAGTAAAGTCTCATCTTGATTCTGTGTTGAACCACTCTTATGCTTAAGCAGTGTTCTTTGTAAAAGCAGTAATTCTAAGGTTACTGTATGGGTATGGGTGTATGGGTGCCCGTTTATCGTAGCCGCCATCTTTTGATTAGGTGAGTTAGACACAAGCGGTGTTTTTTGCTACAGTACATGCCAGACGAGTAGGTGGTCTCCTCATGTAAACAAAGCCTCACATTAGCATTTCTATGGACGAGGGTCGTTAAGACTGGTGGGGATGCAAATTGCAAAACCGGACCGTATGCGAATGACAGCCCACTGAGCCCTGCAGTGGAGGGTCGGAGTTGGGTCACGAATAGGATGAGTGATTTTAGTCCTTTGGACGCGTTGTTTGTATACTATGAGCTCTGCTAATTACACTTTGGTCTAAAACGAATTCACTGAACAGTTCACAAACTGTCCAAAAGTAAGATCCCACAATTTTACCAGATCATGTTGAACGCGAGCTCTGCCGCGGAGCATATAGACGCGTAACCACGGGAACCAAAAAGGGGTGGGAACCCGTCGCCAACGGGTGTTTGTTGTACTTGCGCCTAGCGGAGCCGTCCTGAGAAAAATTGCTTATGAAGTCCCTATTGTCAGCCCTCTCTCAGCGGCACTCCTCCACTCGACACAAAGGGCCGCGTGGTTGTGTGGTCCTCCTATGTGAGTGAGGCGTGTCGGGTTTAGCGTGTCAAAAGCCACACCTCTGTCACACCGACCTGTTGTCATTATGCATAGGACTGGATTAGAGGAGATTATGTGTCTGCAGCTATACAGCCTGTTACATGTAAATAGTGGACGGCACGTCTCTGTATGTGTGTAAACATAAATGGATACAGTATTTCTTATACATGTAAATAAAGTGTGTGTGTGTGTGTGTGTGTGTGCCACAACTATGCGGTAAAGTTTACCGGGTAAACTGTGTGTATATGTGTGTGTGTGTGTGTGTGTGCGCGTGCAGTCTGTGCACGTGCATCGTCATGACACATACAGTATATTCTTCGGGGGAAGAGTTTTACATATTTATGCACCGCAATGTGACATGAATGTTCTGTGTTCCAAGAGGGTCATTCAGGTTAAAAGGACCACTTCACCACTTTTTAACCTATCTTCATATAATTAAGGTTCTATAAAACAACAATGTCATTCAGGAGGTGTTGCGTAAACTCTTTACAGGAAGGTGACCTGAGAGAGAAATGTTTGAGAACCTCCGTGCTAAATGCCAAAGTTGTAAAAAGAATGTAGCGTGTGTGTGTGTGTGTGTGTGTGTGTGTGTGTGTGTGTGTGTGTGTGTGTGTGTGTGTGCACGTGTGTGCACATGCGTGTATGTGTGCGCATGTGTGTGTGCAGTGTGCATGTGCACAGACATGTTGACACACGTCAAACATAAAGCTAGAACTCACCACAGCGTTGCCAGATTCCACCAGAGAAACAAGTAACCATGTGAAAACAATTTCCCCAAAACAACAAGCAACTACTACTGTATAAGCCCATAGCTTGTAGATCTGCTACTAAAGTATAAGCCCATAGCTTGTAGATCTGCTACTACTGTAAAAGCCCATAGCTGGTAGATCAGCTGTTTAACTAATGCATATTCATTAGGGGTCCAATGTTTTAGAAACTATTGATTTAAACATTTTAATAGGAAGCAAGCCCAAATATGCACAATAAATAATAATAATAAGAAGAACACAACCCGCAACTACCAATATTTACAAACCACAAACCACTAAATAAAACCAAGCCCAAAGTCACCTATAATGAGCAGACATGGCAACACACTGCTTCAGCAACAAGGCGTCGTGGTGATGTGTGAATTGTTTTTGGGTGAACTACTCCTTTTAGTGGATGCTTTTAAAAAGGGACTAAAGACCTGTCTTCTAAAACCTGACAGTCATGTCAGAGTGGTGCTCAACCTTTTTCATGTCAAGGACCGCAAAGATTATATATGTATATTTGGCCGCCGACCCCTATCTGAAAATATGTTGTTTCAGGGACATGGACCAAGCAGATTTATCACAGCCTGGGGGAACCTGAGGGTCCGGAGGACAGCGCCTCACATCAGACACTTATCACAGCGTGGGGGTCGCTGAGGGTCCGGAGGACAGCGCCTCACATCAGACACTTATCACAGCGTGGGGGTCGCTGAGGGTCCGGAGCACAGCACCTCACATCAGACACTTATCACAGCCTGGGGGAACCTGAGGGTCCGGAGGACAGCGCCTCACATCAGACACTTATCACAGCCTGGGGGTCGCCGAGGGTCCGGAGGACAGCGCCTCACATCAGACACTTATCACAGCCTGGGGGTCCCTGAGGGTCCGGAGGACAGCGCCTCACATCAGACACTTATCACAGCCTGGGGGTCCCTGAGGGTCCGGAGGACAGCACCTTACATCAGACACTTATCACAGCCTGGGGGTCCCTGAGGGTCCGGAGGACAGCACCTCACATCAACATTGGCACAGGGGAGGGTGATCTTCTGGCACACTGGCATAAGTGTGAGAGCAAGATGATTTTTGGTTTAAATATACAAATAATAAAAAGAAAGTGTGGTCATCTAAATTAAGTTTCCTGAAATCTGCATGCAAATTTTTGTTTATTTGAAGAAAAAAAAATCAAAATTGTAAAAAAGAAAAGAAAAAGAAATGTGCACAACAAGCCTCCCTCTCTCTCTCTCTGAACATCAATGACTCTCTACCGAATGCAAACCATGCAACATTACAAGCTTCTAGTTCCCTTATAATAACGTGTCAAATGGGAGCACCGTGTGAATGGACGGCTCACACAGTGGGGGTCCAGGGACCCCTACCCAGGGGTACTTGCAGGGGACCCCTACCCAGGGGTCCTTGCAGGGGACCCCTACCCAGGGATCCTTGCAGGGGACCCCTACCCAGGGGTCCTTGCAGGGGATCCCAGCTAAATCACTGGTTTTCAACCAGACCAGTGGTCCTTGAGGGGGTTCCAGATGGTCCTCAGCTAAATAATGGAGAGTTGGTAACCAAATGGGCCCATTATTAGATCTTGAACTCTTGAGTGTAAAATGAAACCAAATGGACCCTTATGGGTCCATTTTACACTCTCAAGAGTTCAATTATTGTTAGACATCTGCATTACTTGATTAACAAGAACAGAACACAGATGCAGTACTTAGTTCAGACTAGTCATTGGTCCGACAAACGACAACCTACTTTAAACCCTAACCCAACCATAACCGTAAGCACGTGACGGGAGCAGCGCATGTTGGAGCGGCTCCCGCATGTTGGACTAATGCTCCGTCGGAAATTACGTGCGGAACCCAATCATTTTGCCTGTTATCTCTGCTATGACAGCCTACCACATCAATTCAGAAATTGTGGACAAAATATTCTTTAGTTTTGGGTCTGAAAGGCTAAATGGTATCCTGTGGCTCAAATGCTGAATGAATAATGGACCTTGATACTGTATGAAAATGGTTGAAAACCACTGAGCTATAAATGATTGAGATTCAAGAACCAAATGGACCCTACGGAGTGTAGGCTACACGTGACGTGGAAAACTATAACTCCCATGCAGTGTTTCGCTCTCCGTGAAATGACAAACATCTGAGAAGCGCTGATGTAAATGCCATATCAAAGCAGAGGAGAGGAGAATGCATCCGCCACGGTCAATGCATCGACATGTCATGAACACTGATGTTCCCGTTATGACTAGCCCATTGAAATGGCTTCACACACACACACACACACACACACACACACACACACACGCTCTTAACCCATTTAGACCTGAGGACGATTCTAAAAATGTCTTCTAAATCCTGACAGTTTTCTGAAATACCTATATGTTTCTATATCAGTGATGCTCAATATTTCATGTCAAGGACCACCAAAGATTATATGTAATTGACCGCCAACCCCCATTTGAAAATATGTTGTTCCAGGGACCCCCCCCCCCACCCAGAAGCAAAGATTTGAGTTAAAAGTGTTCGCTCTGAAAGAATATATAGCCTGCCGGTGTTCAAAGATTTGTGCCACATTTTCATGATTTTTTGAAAATAGCAGATCTACAAGCTCCCGAAAGCAACGCAGAAGTGCATTACCGACGTTAAACCACTCCCTCGAGTGTAATATTGCACTTATACAACAGTTACACTTAAAACTAAGAAAAAACATTTTTTCAATGACAGTTGTAGTCACTACGACCACAAATGTCCCAAGAAACTAGCTAGCCTAGCCACAGAGTTTGCTGCACTCTGGGAGAACAGAGCAGCTGAAATTCTTTGTTTTGATTAGCCGTTCAATGATGCTGGTTTGAAGCACGGCTAGAAGGCTGTTTCAACCAATCAGATTGCTTCCTCGAAACGACCTGTTGTGTAATTAGTAATCAAAAGGGACCCTTATAGATCTTTAAGTCTTCAGAGTGTAAAATGAAACCAAATGGACACCATTTGGTTTAATTTTAGGCTCTCAAGAGTTACGTTATTGTTAAACAATCTGCATTACTCACTCTCTAAACCGGAGAGGGGTGTTTTGGCTTTTGCCACTGTGAGACTAATCTTGATTAACTGGAAATCACCCACTTCCCCTTCTCGCACTCAATGGATTAGGGACACCTTGTACTGTGTAAAACTGGAGAAGATTAGATTCATTAAATGGTTCTTCTGATAAATTTGGGAGGATATGGGTCCATTGGTCCATTCTTTCAATACACTCAGAAATTGAATCCGTCTCTGCTTGAGGATGTGTGAGCGAGGTCTGCTGGGCTTTTGATTGGAAAGTCTACTGTGGTTGGACTGCTGTGATGTACTGTAACACGGATTATGGATGTATCGTGTACTGACAATTGTTTGTCGGATATCTTGTACTGTTTTGTGTCTCTTATTTTAATTTAAGGTTTGTTTTGTTTTCTGTTGTCCTTTTTCTTTGGGGTGAAAATGCAATGTATTTATTCTTCTACATTACACTTGTGGGGTTTATTAAGAGAAGCTCCAGTATTGAATGCTGAATGAAAAAACAATAAACAAAGTCTATACAATTAGAGAATGTGGAATAATTGTTATTTTGATCAACGTTTTCCCGTTTTCTCTCCTAGTGGTACCAACATCAATACAGCATGGAATTGTGAACACAATCTTATCCAACGACAACAAAATATTAACTATGTTTTGGGTCTGACAGGCTAAAGATAGACCGGTGGGCTCCGTGGAGGGGCCTGGTCCACATCTGGTCCAGGCCGTGCTCTGTGAGGCCGGGTCCACGGTCACACTTCTGATGGGCTCCATGAATGATAGTTTGGAACCAAATGGACCCTTATGGGTCTGTAACTCTGAGTGTACAAATCATGTATATCATTTGTACTCTCTCAGATTGATTTTACAATACAAATTGGGGGTCTCAGAGATAGAAATGCCATTAAATGGGGGTCGTAGCGTAGAGTATTGCATGTCAAACTGAGGATCCTTGAAATTAAAATGGTTTAGAATCACTGCTAGAGCCGTAAACATGTTCTCTTATGGGGGTTCCTGCAGGCATATCCTTTCAAATGGGGGTCCATTAGTGTCAATTTGGGGGCCCTGAGAACCTCTGGCCTACTGTATATGCCCACAGTTAGTTTCAGTGTAAGGTTCATTCAAAGTCTACGGAGGGATGGAGGATGCATTGATTCACAACGATATGACTAAATGTGACGACTTGTATGTTTCCCGGAATATAACAACACTGGAGAGACAAAGGCTTGAGAAATGATTAAGACAAAACAAAAGACCATGAATTAATGTTTCCAAGTTGTATTCTTCTGAGATGCATTTGCAACATCCTGGACACACACACACACACACAGGAACTTGCGTGCATATGTGTGTGTATGTGTGTGTGTGTGTGTGTGTGTGTGCGTGTGTGTGCGTGTGTGTGTAAAGCACGGATATACACAGTAAAAGACAGGAAAGCAGAAAACAAGGCCACAATGCCAGCCGGTACAGCGATTCCCAAGACCAGCTACAGAAGCCTTTCTTAAGTCATTATCCCGCCAGGCCGGGTGGCCCGACCCGACCGGGGGGGGGGTGTGCATTTAATTCTCGTTTAAACCTCTGGCCAAGGAATTGTCCTGCCGACCAGGTCCGTGCCAAGTCCTGGAGTCTTTCTACTTCCCAGTGACGCACCGAAGGCACAGCTAGCGGAGAATGATGTGGCTCCCCGTGGAGTTCACTCTGCTTATACTCTTCCGTTTGAAAAGATCACAATAAAAATATCTGTAAGACCAGTGTCATTTCACTGACTCCACTTAATAAAGATCTGTAAGACCAGTGTCATTTCACTGATCTCCACTTAATAAATATCTGTAAGACCAGTGTCATTTCACTGATCTCCACTTAATAAAGATCTGTAAGACCAGTGTCTTTTTCACTGACTCCACTTAATGTCACCGATTCCAAGAGTAGGGTGACCACCAGAGCCAAACTGTTCATTTGAGGGACAGAAGTATATCTCTTGTGTGGGACAAGTGGGATGGGACAGGACTGGGTTAGCAACTTATGACTGAAGTTGCTATTAAATATCTTGAAGTCATATTTAAACTTCTGCCTAATATTGCCTAATGTTGTTATTAAAACCCCTCTGGTTTTGTTTTAAATCAGTGGTTTTCAACCAGTGGTCCGGAGACCACCAGTGGTCCGTGATTCCAGGTGGTCCCCAGCTAAAATTATGGAAAGTTGGTAACCAAATGGACCCTTATAGATCTTTAACTCTTGAGAGCGTAAAACCATTTCATTTTTTGCTCTCAAGAGTTACATTATTGTTAAACATCTGCATTATTTACAAGAAGTCTACACAATTAGAGAGTGTAAAATAATTGTTATTTTGATCAATGTTTCCCTGTTATCTCTCCTAATGGTACAAACATCAATACAGCATGGATATGTGGACAAAATCTCATCCAACGATACCAAAATATCATTTCATTTTGGATCTGCAAGGCTACATGTCATCAAATGGAGGTCCGTGGCTCAAATGCTGAATAAATAATGGACCTTGATATGAAAAGGGTTGAAAACCACTGTTTTAAATGATATTTCTGGCCATGGGTGGTATGGCCGACTTGGTACTGTAGCCTAGGGATATTTCTCATGTTATTTTAACAGGCTTAAATACACATCTTACAGGAAAAGAGAAAATGAGAGATTTACAAACAAACAAACAGAAAGCCCACTATTAGTGGACTAAAGTAGGGCATTTTTTTTGACATTCTGGCCTGTAAGGGCCAATTGGTTCTCAATCTCTACTATCCTTAATTATCCATGATTTCAGAACTTTAACTTTGAGAACCACTCCACTGATCGAACACATTTGAATAGTATAAACGAAAACGACTATTAAAATATTAGGATGTTCTTCGAAATAGTAAGATAATTGCACTTTGTTTATATTGTTCGTAGCGCGTAGGCTATCTTGTTTGGGTTCAGAGTTATAGAAAGAAATCAGAGAAGGCAGCGTGTGTGTGTGCGTGTGCGCGCGCGCTGTGTTTTGGCTAGTCTGAGAGCGGTCGATTTGGAGGAAAGCCCAAAAAAACAAACATACAAACAACAGAAACTGGGTTAATTTAAAAACAATAAAACGTCATCTTCTCTCACCTGCAAGTCCAGACAGGACAGCCAGCACACTGTAGAGGCTCGTTGCGCACATCTCTGCTCCGCTCCGCGGTGTGTGTGTGTGGCCTGTGGGGGGGTTCGCTTGGTCCACAAACTAAACAGTCGATCCCCACTGCACTGAGACGCCGGTTCCGTTCCACCAAGAGTCACCAAGAAGAAGTCCAGTCCAGCCGGGCTTGGCTTCAGTCAGTTCACCCACCGTTTAATTAAGCAGAGAGCCCACCCGGTAGATTCAGACATTCACCCTTACACTTACTTACAGGCCCAGAAACACAAGAGAATTCTCTACAAACAATTAAACAGCTCTGCTCTTCTCTCTGTCTCTCCCTCCAGACGGTATGAATCTCAGAGTGGGACGCGTCTCAACCCGCCGCTGCCTGCCAATCTCTCTCTCTCTCTCTCTCTCTCTCTGTCTCTCATGAATGTCGCCGCCCTCCCTCCACCTTTCCTGGGAGGAGACTTTTACTGGAGTTAAACAACACTCCTCTCTCTCTCTCTCTCTCTCTCTCCTTTTCTTTACAACTGATCCATTCTCTGTTTCTCTTCTCATCTCGTTAATGGCCAAACAAACACTTGAAGGAGCTGTAAAAAAAAAAAAAGGAGAAAAAAAGGAGCTTGATTGTCATCCAACCTGTTCTGCTGCTGCTGCTGCGTAAAAGCCTTTGATAAGAACACGAACGAACGCACGCGCGCGCGCACGCACACACACACACACACACACACACACACACACACACACACACACACACATTCTCTTGCATACCAAGGCTGTTACACAAACACTATTCAGTCAGTCTGGTTGACGTTTTAACGAGTTGTAGGAAAAGTACCACTAATAAAGTACAGAGCTATATAAATATCTGTATATCTCAGTAGAAAATCACTGTGGTAAAAGTGAAAGTAGTTACTGGAAATGTCATGAACCCAGAAATGGTGATTAGTATAAACTTACTTTTATGACAGAAATATTATCTATAGGCCTAATGGATGAAATTCAGCTTGGTTGCTAAAAGTTATAATATGTGACCATACCATTAACAACCTGTATAAGGCTAAAACAATGTCATAATTCATGTCATAAAGTATAGCATGTGAGTGACGTGTCAAATTCCTTGGCTCATTCCTCATTCCTTGGCTGCAAAACTCTGTACATCCACATATGACGGCATCCTACGGTTAGCATCACCATCACCTCAAACAATAGCCGGCCATGTTGTATGGAGAATATTATGTTTGAATCTGCTATCTTCAGGAAGGAGACATGGTGTCCCAGCATATACAATAAGGTCAGACTAAAGAGGTCCTTTGTCCACCAGTCGACTTAATCAGGAGTTTGGCCAGGACTAGACTGAGCTGTGGACATTTCTCTTGTCTTCATGTTTTTATGTATATGTCATTTATTTTTTCCTGTTCCGTTTGTTTTGTCAAATGTGTGTGTGTTCAAGGCCGTTGGGCAGCAGGACATATAACAATAAAGAATAACGTGTCATATCATATCTGTTATAGATATAGTCAGGCTTGGATAACATGGAAAGGTCTATATAATTTATGTGACCTTCATCAGGCTGCTATCTTTCTCACGTCACGTAGTCTGATGATGATGAAGGCCCAAATAGACCCACATGTTGTGTTTTCCCATTAATAAACATTTCAACTGTATCTGAAAACACTGAAAACACTGTGTGGGAGGTTTTTTTATCGCCCTTTTCAGCACGTCGGGCCCTCGGTTGGCCTTCTCCTATACGCACATAATAATAATAATAATAATAATAATAAAAATCACACCCTTGTGAAGTGAGGGGTGCTCTTATCATCATACATCACAATTTGCCAAAGCCAAGGGAAGTGTCTTGTGCTGTACGTGATTTAAAAATCACACCTGTGTGAAGTGAGGGGCGCTCTTATCATCTTACAACATTACATTAACATAATATGATAATATGTGTTTAAGCAACGGGTGCTAATGTCTGACTAAAATGTAGTCCTCGACTTACCAAATCGACCCTAACGGGTCCATTTGGTTCCATTTGTACACTCTCAGAGTTAAATTAACTGTGATTTTACAATATACATTTGGGGTCCCAGAGATAGAAATGCCATTAAGTAGGGGAGCGTAGCCTAATTGAGGTCAAACCGCGGGGGCCCTTGAAATGAAAATGGTGGAGAATCACTGCTAGAGCCGTAAAAATCTTCTCTTATGGGCCTAATTTTCCAAAGGGTGGGGGGTCCGCAGGCTCATTTTGGGGGTCCTTAATGAAAACGTTTGGGAACCACTGCATTAGGCCCTTATGGAACCGAGGCCCGTTGGAATGAAGAAGGTAGATAATCATGGATTCTCTCTGTGAGGCCGTGGGTCAGAAGAAGACAAGCTCTCCACTGTGTTCATCACCTCAGCTGTGTTTAATGAGTTAATGTGTGTTAACGAGCACCGCTGATGATTCGTGATGAATGGGAGGATATTGTCCATGGCAGGTCACACGCACGCACGCACGCACGCACGCACACACGCATGCACGCTCCTGCTGTGGGAGGAGCATGCTGCTGGCACGTCAAACATTTAGGGTTAATTGTTCTCTAGAATAGAAAGAATAGAGGCGATATGCGCGTGACATCATCATCATATAAGATATACTGGGAACACCTATAGTGCCAAAACAACTAGACCTACTTCATGGCCTTGACAGTCACACAGTATAGCCAACACAAAATAACAGATTACAGCATGCAGAGGAAAAGTCATAACAGAACCATTCTAAACACTACAGCATGCAGAGGAGAAGTCATAACAGAACCATCTAAACACTACAGCATGCAGAGGAGAAGTCATAACAGAACCATCTAAACACTACAGCATGCAGTCATAACAGAACCATCTAAACACTACAGCATGCAGAGGAGAAGTCATATAACAGAACCATCTAAATACTACAGCATGCAGAGGAGAAGTCATAACAGAACCATCTAAATACTACAGCATGCAGAGGAGAAGTCATAACAGAACCATCTAAACACTACAGCATGCAGAGAAGAAGTCATAACAGAACCATCTAAATACTACAGCATGCAGAGGAGAAGTCATAACAGAACCATCTAAACACTACAGCATGCAGAGAAGAAGTCATAACAGAACCATCTAAACACTACAGCATGCAGTCATAACAGAACCATCTAAATACTACACCATGCAGAGGAGAAGTCATAACAGAACCATCTAAACACTACAGCATGCAGTCATAACAGAACCATCTAAACACTACAGCATGCAGAGAAGAAGACATAACAGAAACATCTAAATACTACAGCATGCAGAGGAGAAGTCATAACAGAACCATCTAAACACTACAGCATGCAGAGAAGAAGTCATAACAGAACCATCTAAACACTACAGCATGCAGAGAAGAAGTCATAACAGAACCATCTAAACACTACAGCATGCAGTCATAACAGAACCATCTAAACACTACAGCATGCAGAGAAGAAGACATAACAGAAACATCTAAATACTACAGCATGCAGAGGAGAAGTCATAACAGAACCATCTAAACACTACAGCATGCAGAGGAGAAGTCATAACAGAACCATCTAAACACTACAGCATGCAGTCATAACAGAACCATCTAAATACTACACCATGCAGAGGAGAAGTCATAACAGAACCATCTAAACAGTAAACACTACAGCATGCAGTCATAACAGAACCATCTAAACACTACAGCATTGAGAGGAGAATACATCAGGAAATCATCATAGAGAACTAGGTAAACAGCTTCTACAGAGCATTGTAACAGGCCCTGGACCCCCTGGGGAACTCCCTCAAGAATCTTGAGAACCAATTTGCATTATTTAGATTGGAAATATCCCACCCACGGGTGTGTGAAGGATTGAAATTACGTTATGACAGGTCTAAGCCACTAGGGGGCAGAGCAGCACTATGGTATGTCTGTCGCTGCATGACTATCACTTTAATGTCAGAAATATAAACACACCACTTGTTGTCAGACTTTGACATATATTTTTACGTTCAATGAATTGTGTTATGTATGGATCTTTAATGAATCTTTCACCTCTGCAAAGACTTTCTGACGTCAGTTAGTTCTAAATAGTGAACCAAAGTAAATTTAAACTTAACCAGTAAAGATAAAAATAAATAAAAAAGATACTCTGACTATATTTATAAAAGAACAATGTTAAAATGTGCACTGTGTATTTAATTATGCACACTGGATTAGAAGTTATTTAGAAGTTTAATGTTAGCTCTTTTGCATAATTATACGAGAGTGATAGAGAGAGCGAGAGAGAGAGAGAGAGTGAGAGGGGGGGTAGGGGTGAGACAGACAGACAGACAGACAGACTACAGTTGATGCAGTGTAAACGTTTGTCTATAGTGAGAAACAAGATATTATAAATTACATTGAGATCAAATAAATCTAAGATGTACAGTGTGCTCGTTGTTCTACTCCTCATCATGACTGTGAACGCTGCAGGAGGTAAAAACTGCTTTATTATTTAATATTTTTCATGTTTTTACTTTTAGTTTAACTGATGCTAAGTTGTGTTTGCAAACAGATTATCTAGTCTGAAGCCATCCAAACCGTTTTATAACCACTTTAATCAATCTTTTATACTTTGGTTATTCAGAAAAATAGCAGATATATAATTATACAAGCTAGTGTGTCAGCTTGTAGATCTGCGAAGAATCATGAACATTTGTGAAAATCTTTGGATATATTGCATTAAAGTGAAACCCTCAAATATTTGCTTCTGGGGTGAGATGGTGGGGGTCAGCGGCCAAATACATGTATTATAATAATGCGGGGGTCCAAATACATTATAACTGATATAGCAACATGTGCTTTTTTTCCTTTTTTTAGAAAACCGATTTAGAAGACATTCGTAGAATCATCTTAATGGGTTTTTGATTTTGTTTCATTTATTTCATTTATTTCATTTATTTCGTTTATTTCATTTATTTAATTTAGTTTGAGCCATATTTTATAGTTTATATTTCGTTTTTGTCAGCGGAAAAACATTTTTCATCATAGTTTTCAATCAGAAAACTGTTCATTTGATTGAACTGAAATAGAATGGAACCCCCTCAAGGACCCCTGACGGCTCCCCAGATCACACACGTACAGGTAGAAATGTGTGGTCTGGGGATGCGCCGGGTGCAGGCATTTCTACCTGTCCTTGTATTATTCAATGTCAATGTCCCATAACGTAAATATTGTGAAAATAGCAGATCTAAAAGCTCACTCATAGCTTAGCTTGTAGATGTGCTATTATTTTCACAATTTCACAATAGTTTGGTTCACCACCATGTGAATTGCAGATCTACAACTACATGCTCATAGCGCGGCGGAGTGCCGCGCTATGAGCTTGTAGATCTGCTATTAATTGAAAAATTTTAAAAAACGTGTGCAAATCTTTTAATATATATTCTTTCAAAGCGAACGTTTTTTAACTCAAATCTTTGCTTCTGGTCCCTATAGAACAAACATATATTCAGATGGGGCTCGGCGGCCAAATACCGATAATTCTGGGGGTCCTTGACATGAAATAGTTTGAGAACAACTGACATAAAAACATTGTCACAATATACTGTCATGATTTAGAAGACATTTTGGAGAATCTGGTGTCAGGTCTCAAAGGGTTAATTATGTGTCCTGTTGTCCAGGAGAGGTGTCCTTCTCGTGGGGGAGAAGCTTCACCCTCACCTGTCCAAAAATGGGAGACTGGTTCCTGAACGGGAAACCCAACGAAACCAACACGTGGACGTTGAATCATCGCTACGACGAAGACTTAAAAGCTCTGCATTACTACTGCAAATACGACGATAACGGCGACACGAAGTTCTACCACTTCTACGTCAGAGGAAAAGGTATACGTGAAAAAGGTCTTTATTACACCGTTTCCGAAACACAGGCCCCTTTTTCCGCACCAGAGGAAGTTGGGTTCCAGAACTGGATTTGTTCTCCATTCTAGTTGGAATCTTAATTGTTTGGTGCTTTCACGGAACTGGCGGCCATGTTTTGGTTCCAGTTCCGAACCAACTTTTAGGATTACATCTGAACCAGTTCATTTTCAGTGTAAACACTGTGAAACTGGTTCGATATTATGTGGGGGTGCCCATGACAATCCTTTTAAAACTCTATAGGGGAATCACAGAAGTCAGTTTGAGTCTGGTTTGTAGGTCATTCTAAGACCAGGGCTCCAAAATTCGATTGTGGATACGACATACCGGTATTAACAGTGTCGTTATCCCTCCCAGCTTGTGATTGGTGCGTTGAGGTTAATATTAACAGTGTCGTTATATCCCTCCCAGCTTGTGATTGGTGCGTTGAGGTTAATATTAACAGTGTCGTTATATCCCTCCCAGCTTGTGATTGGTGCGTTGATGTGACCACCGGGGCGGTGCTGGGCGTGCTGTGTGGGGACGTGCTTCTGACTGGACTGGTCATCCTGGCGGTCTACCTGTGGACCAAACACAACCACCACAACAACAACAACAACCACCCCACTGGACCGGCCGCAGCTAGCAGACGTACGTAAGACCATCCCGAGCCTACCGAACGACCACATCACACTCTTACACTGAAAATGGTGTCCCCTTTTCTTTCTTCATAAAACTCCACTTTTCTCGCCAATTAAAGGCCTTTTCTGCTCCATATCTCTCTCTCTCTCTCTCTCAGCTTAGGGTCCTTGGTCTAAAAAGCCTTGAAGACCCCTAACTAAGACTGTTTGTTCAGTAGCAGAAAGTGTCCAAATACACATTCTAAGGTCGGGATAACACATCTATCCAATCAGGAGAGAGAACTGCATGCAGGATAAACAGGTGATGGCACAAATAAATGAGGTAGACACGATTGGAACTGCATGGAATGCTATTTTCTTCTGATTGGGTGAAATTGGCAACCCAATGGAACAGCAATGGAATGGAATAGCAATGATTACTGTCATAATATAGAGCTATTTAACATTGTTACTGAACACTATTACTGTCACAAAACAGAGCTATTTAACACTGTTACTGAACAAACACTATAGCAATGATTACTGTCACAATATAGAGCTATTTACCACTGTTACTGAACACTATTACTGTCACAATATAGAGCTATATTTAACACTGTTACTGAACACTATTACTGTCACAATATAGAGCTATTTAACACTGTTACTGAACAAACACTATAGCAATGATTACTGTCACAATATTGAGCTATTTAGACATATTTACCCATTCACACACATGCACACCGATGCCAGAGGAAACCATGCAAGGCACCAACCTGCACATCGGGAGCAATTAGGGGTTCAGAGTTTTGCTCAAGGACACTTCGACATCACTAACACTGCTACTGAACAAACACTATATAGCAATGATTACTATCACAATATATCACATTAAAAAACTAACTTACTCTATCTTTTAGTCAAGTAAGGTCAAACTCTATGTAGCAAAGCTGCGATGGCAAACAGGAAGTACATGCAGAAACTTTATGGCTATGACTCAGTAATACCATCACAGGAAATGCACACAGAAACACACACACACACACACACACACACACACACACACACACACACACACACAGTCACTTTAAAAGGTTAATGTACAGACGCACACACGCACGCACGCACGCACGGGTTTGAACCACGTGACTCAAGGAAACGGTAGGGTTTGAGCCCACCGCATCCTGTTTGGCACAACGACTATGCCAACACAATGGACTGTTGAGGAGAGGGAAGCAGTCTATATACATACCAGTGGTGAAAAGTAACTAAGTACATTTACTTACGTACTGAATTTAAGAGGAACTTTGAGGTGTTTTCGTTTTTTTACTTTAATTGAGTATTTCCAATTTGCTAATACCTTTACTTCTTCTCCACTACTGTACATCTCAGATCCAAATATTTTTGACTCCACTGCGGTTAATTTGAAAACTTTAGCTACTAGTTACTTTGTAGATTTTGATTATTCTTACAAAACATACATTAAGCACTTCAACCCTATCCACACTTTTCCTGGGCTGTGTGTGCTCCAGTTCCTGTCGATTTGATCCAATGAAAGCCAATGAAACTGGTCAGATGACCAATGATATCCAATGAAATCAACAGGAACTGGAGCACACACAGCCCAGGAAAAGTGTGGATATACATTTTGGCATTTTTTTAAATAGTCGATCTACATTGTGAAATTAAAACGGCTATTTTTAAAAGATTTGTATACATTTGAAAACTTGAAGTAAGACATTCTGCACAAGTATTTACTACATTTGATGGCATTACTTTTGTACTTTTACTTGAGTCTAGGACGTTCCACATGTCCCAGACTCTTCTCCCTTCTCTAAAACACCCTGGACAACGCTCCACACGTCCCAGACTCTTCTCCCTTCTCTAAAACACCCTGGACAATGCTCCACACGTCCCAGACTCTTCTCCCTTCTCTAAAACACCCTGGACAACGCTCCACACGTCCCAGACGCTTCTCCCTTCTCTAAAACACCCTGGACAACGCTCCACACGTCCCAGACTCTTCTCCCTTCTCTAAAACACCCTGGACAACGCTCCACACGTCCCAGACGCTTCTCCCTTCTCTAAAACACCCTGGACAACGCTCCACACGTCCCAGACTCTTCTCCCTTCTCTAAAACACCCTGGACAACGCTCCACACGTCCCAGACTCTTCTCCCTTCTCTAAAACACCCTGGACAACGCTCCACACGTCCCAGACTCTTCTCCCTTCTCTAAAACACCCTGGACAACACTCCACACGTCCCAGACGCTTCTCCCTTCTCTAAAACACCCTGGACAACGCTCCACACGTCCCAGACTCTTCTCCCTTCTCTAAAACACCCTGGACAACACTCCACACGTCCCAGACGCTTCTCCCTTCTCTAAAACACCCTGGACAACGCTCCACACGTCCCAGACGCTTCTCCCTTCTCTAAAACACCCTGGACAACGCTCCACACGTCCCAGACTCTTCTCCCTTCTCTAAAACACCCTGGACAACGCTCCACACGTCCCAGACTCTTCTCCCTTCTCTAAAACACCCTGGACAACGCTCCACACGTACCAGACTCTTCTCCCTTCTCTAAAACACCCTGGACAACGCTCCACACGTCCCAGACTCTTCTCCCTTCTCTAAAACACCCTGGACAACACTCCACACGTCCCAGACGCTTCTCCCTTCTCTAAAACACCCTGGACAACTCTCCACACGTCCCAGACGCTTCTCCCTTCTCTAAAACACCCTGGACAACGCTCCACACGTCCCAGACGCTTCTCCCTTCTCTAAAACACCCTGGACAACGCTCCACACGTCCCAGACTCTTCTCCCTTCTCTAAAACACCCTGGACAACACTCCACACGTCCCAGACTCTTCTCCCTTCTCTAAAACACCCTGGACAATGCTCCACACGTCCCAGACTCTTCTCCCTTCTCTAAAACACCCTGGACAATGCTCCACACGTCCCAGACTCTTCTCCCTTCTCTAAAACACCCTGGACAACGCTCCACACGTCCCAGACTCTTCTCCCTTCTCTAAAACACCCTGGACAACGCTCCACACGTCCCAGACTCTTCTCCCTTCTCTAAAACACCCTGGACAACGCTCCACACGTCCCAGACGCTTCTCCCTTCTCTAAAACACCCTGGACAACGCTCCACACGTCCCAGACTCTTCTCCCTTCTCTAAAACACCCTGGACAACGCTCCACACGTACCAGACTCTTCTCCCTTCTCTAAAACACCCTGGACAACGCTCCACACGTCCCAGACTCTTCTCCCTTCTCTAAAACACCCTGGACAACGCTCCACACGTCCCAGACGCTTCTCCCTTCTCTAAAACACCCTGGACAACGCTCCACACGTACCAGACTCCCAAACTGTGGAACACAGAACTCCCCATTGTAGTTGAAACTGCAGACCTCAACCTAACCCCGTAGCACTTGCCTAAAATGTATTGTGTCTTTATTCACCAGCTGTGTGTGTTTTTGTGCGTGTGCGTGTGTGTGTGTGTGTGTGTGTGTCCTTGTCCATCAGCAGCAGGGGGACGTCGTAGGAGGCCTGCACGCGGAGGACCCCCCCCTCTCTGACTACGAGGTGTGGTCTTATATTTGTTCTGCACTGTGTTGGACAAAATCCTATCCAACAATAACCACATTGTTTAGTTTTGGGTCAGCAAGTCTAAATCTCATCAAATGGTGCTCCTTGGCCCAAATGCTGAAAACATAATGGGCCGTGATATGAAAAAGGATGAAAACCACTGATCTAAGCCATGAGCCATTATGGCTTAAACGGGTGTTTTTAGTACAAGGTATATGAAACTATAGAGCAGGTCATATACAGTAGACACGTACATTATATGCACTATTAAAAATCATGCACCAAGGATGGCTTTGATTTGATTAGATTATCAAATGGCTTAAAATAACAACCTATACTTTTATACTATAGTTTGTTTCCCTCTAAAACTATCATTGATAAAGTTGACAGTAAACTGGAACGGAGCAGCGGGACTGCCACACAATATCCCTGGACTCAAAGAAAAAGTGTGTTTAGTGAGGCCTCTGAATATTTGAAAGATTGACGCACTCATTTAGTTTAACACATTAAGACCTGCAGGCTGATTCTATATATATAAAAAGTCTTCTAAATCCTAAAAGAAAAAGAAAAACAATCTAATATGTCAGTGGTGCTCAAACCATTTCATGTCAAGGACCCCCAGAATGATATGTGTTTGGCCTCGGGCGTCATATTATCTGAATATATTTGCTATTTGAAGCTTTACATTATTGTCTTTGTCTTTTACAGCAACTCAACATCCAAACGTGCTCTCCTGACACCTACTCTACTGTCGGGCTGAACACACACACCCGTGTGAACTGAGTGGAGAAGGATATCAAATGGAACACAACGACCCTAAAGACTAATCATTGCGTATATTCCTGCACTATACCTGCATCAAGTGATCTTGGTACACAGAAGTTGATCTATTGAAGATTCTGACCTTCAAAGTACATCATTTTTGTTCTGATTGTATTGCTGTATTGTTGTATTGTTCTTTCTGCTTTGTAATTCTGAGTAATTCTCATGCCAATAAAGCCCTTTGAATTGAATTGAATTGAATTGAGTGGTGCAACTCCCCCCTCCCCCCCCCCCACCTCTCTCTCTCTCATATTAGCAGGCAACAGTGCAGCACTATCCTTCTCTCTGTTTCTGGCACAACAGCGCCCCTACTGGTACTCATTATACTGGTGCTCATTAACATCACATAGGTGAACACGGACATTGCTGTTCCTTGGAGTGGTTGCACCACTGGTCTTTACCTGCTGCAGGCTTTGTGGTCTACTGGTAGATAGTGATCTACGTGCACACGTAGACATCAAAGGGGGCTTCAGCCCCTGCCCCTTTTACCCGTCTGTGAAACAACTGCCCTCTCCAGACCACGAAGCAGCATTTTGGTGAATAGTGTTGCGCAGGCCGAGAGACGGTCCATGAACATATAAAACTTAAGCCCGACATGTTGGTTTACACTCTCTGCACGTCCCTGCTTGCAGGCCTATAGCTGCTGGAAGCCACAGCACTTCCTGTGAACTATAGAGAATGTGTGGGAAACATGTTTAACGTGAAACCATGAAGCCACATGCACATCCTCTCCTCTCTGTTTGTTACTCACCTCGTATACACGCATCTCTGTGACATTAAACGGACTCTATCTCATTGGAAACATATTTCACCATTCTCTTCAAGGTTTCTTAAAACGCGTGGTGTGAGCGAGACCTGTTGTGCTCTGTACCGATACACACGGTCTGAGGTCTGTGATGTTGGTGATGAAGAGGACGTGTTCTGTAACTGTAATGTTGATGATGAAGAGTGACACGACCGAACTGCTAGAATACTCAGAAATGCCATGCAGTGGAAAACGTTCAATATTTTAGTTAGTTATGAGGTTTCCTCCTTAATGCTGTATCTCCATGTGGCGCTTTGAAAAATAAATACACATCTGCTCTTTATGTGAGAGAGTATGAGTTTATTTTTATTGGTTTTTGTACACAATGAATTACATGTATTACAGTTAAAGAGGGACAATGAATGGATCATTTTACGTCAACACGTGGTGTTGGGTGGCAGTAGGCTAGTAAGTATAATACTTTTAGAAAATAGCGGAACAAGCATTTTTTCAGTGACCAAATGGACCAATCACGTGCTCTCCTTTACCTCCTGTTGCCGCTCTGAAGGACGTCGTACACGTCTGGCTGGTGTGGTCTCAGAGCCTGGGCGAGAGACATAGAAAGAGAGAGAGAGAGAGAGAGAGAGAGAGAGAGAGAGAGAGAAATATTTGTTTGTCAAAAATAGGATATAATATAAAGAGAGAGAAATCATCATTAACCATGATGCTGTCAAGCAGATTGATTGATTGATTGATTGATTGGGGTCCTTCATATTCAATCCATCTCATTTAATGACATACAAATATACATTTACGGTTAGAGATCAAAAGACAAAATATGTACAGTAAAGGTGGTTGCACACTGGACGACTTTAGTGGGCGGGGCGAACGGTGGATTCCAGCCGTGCGTACACAGAGACTTTATATAGTTAGATAAAGAGGAGATATTTTCTCTAGCAGCTCACCTGATATGTGTCGTCTGCATCGCTGCGGGTTCTGCTGTTGTTGTTGTTTGGAACGGGACGCTTTTTATCTGAGCCTTCAGAGAGAAGATAGAGAGACACCGTCAACACAGGACAATGAGAGAGAGACAGACAGACATAAGTCAAGACAGACAGACAGACAGACAGACAGACAGACAGACAGACAGACAGACAGACAGACAGACAGACAGACAGACAGACAGACAGACAGTACTTTTAGGGGCGTGTCCTCTGGTCATGATGAGGTAGACGGCCCAGCCAATCAGAGCCGTGGCCACCACGTCTGCTATGGAGATGCTGACCAGAGCCTTGGGGTTGAGGTCAATGCAGAGGTCACAGCCTAGTGCACGCACACACACACACACACACACACACACACTTGTAAGGTCGTCAAGGCTAGGGAGAGTGCTACGGTAAGTATCAAATAGGAAGATCTCTTTAACAACCTTAACCATTATTTGAAACTTTAGCTGTTGAAAAATAGCAGATCTACAAGCTCATATAGTGCGGCACCGAGTGCCGCGATACGACCTTGTAGATCTGGAATAACATATTTTCAGATGGGGGTCAGTGGCCAATTACATATAGTTTTTGGGGGTCCTTGACATAAAACAGTTTGAGAACCACTGACATAGAAACATAAGGTTTTTAAAGAAAACTGTCATGATTTAGAAGACATTTAGTAGAATCCATTCTCAGGTAATGCAGAACTCACTGTGGAAGCTGACGTAGATCTTCTCCCCGAGCTTTCCACAGCCGTACTCTCCAGAGAGGTCATCATCGTACGGCAGCGTCAGAACGGACCCAATCCCTGAAGAACCGTCGGGTTTCGTGACGTTCTGACCGTCATGACAGCTCAGCTCCATCCCAGCGGAGAAGCTCTTTATGGTCAACGATGGTCCTCCTGTGGCCCAAAGATTACAAAATATTCTGTGTTCAGTTTACAGTGGTTTTCAACCCTTTTCACATCAAGGTCCATTATTTATTATTTGAGCCACGGGAGCACCATGTGATGACATTTAGCCTCTCAGACCCAAAACTAAAGAATCTTTTGTTGTTGTATAATATTCTGTCCACCACAACTCCATGCTTTATCGATGTTGGTACCATTGGGAGAGATCCGGCTAGTGAGTTTCATTTTGGGGGTCCTTGACATGAAAAGGTTTGGGAACCACTGCCACCTCACAGTCACCCCTGGATACAGATCTGGTACCATAAACCATAACCTGTCTCTCTTCCTGTGTATAAACTCCTGGAGAGGTGGAGGATCGGCACACATAGGTCATTGTATCTGTACTTTTAGTAGTGTATATTAGTATTAGTAGTAGTATTGTATTAAAGTAAGTACCTCCATGGCAGTTCACCAGACTCCACAGTGTCAGTAGACAGGTTGTAGTATTAGTAGTGTAGTATTAGTGTAGTACTGTATTAGTACCTCCTCTGCAGGGCTCCAGACTCCACAGTATTAGTAGTGTAGTATTAGTACCTCCTCTGCAGGGCTCCAGACTCCACAGTATTAGTAGTGTATAGTATTAGTGTAGCATTAGTACCTCCTCTGCAGGGCTCCAGACTCCACAGTATTAGTAGACAGGTCAGCGATGTTCTTCCTACCATCATGTGACCTCCACACCCTCGACGTAGTATACCTGCGGTGGAGTAATACATCATTTATCAGACGCTCTTAATCCAGAGTTACTTACAGGAAGCAAGAACAACACACGGTAATACATCAAATACATAATGTATTTGGGCATTTCTATAGATAGAAATAGTCATCTGCGGTCATACGTAAGCTAAGAACCTAACATCTGTTACAGTAGAACATCTGTAGAATGAAACTACGAGTATGATTATACATTATGGAGTGTCTACGGTACTTAGTTTACACAGTTTTTGGTTTAGACTAGTCATTGGTTAGACCAGTCATTAGTCCTACAACTACAACCTATCTCAAACCCTCACCCTAAACCTAACCTCCCACGGGGCAGCACACCTAAACCTAACCTTAACCCATGTCTAACCAATGACTAGTCTAAACTAAGTATGCACCCCATAACGCCCATAACACCACCATCAAAGTTCACGTGTAGTACACACACATACTTGTGATTGACGATTTATTCTTGTTTTTTTTTACATTGACCAAAAGGAACAGAATCTTAATGTACATTTCCGTTTACCTTTAAGGATTTGTAAATAATAATTGTGCAGGGCAGATACTCAAATATTTGCTTCTGGAGGGGGGGGGGTCCTTGTGGAACAACATATTTTGATATAATATAATTTTGGGTGTTCCTTGACATGAAACATGAGGTTTTTCAGAAAATGATTTAGGATTTAGAAAACGTTCTTTTAAAAGAAAATCGGCCTGCAGGTTTAAACGTGTTAAGTGTATACCCTCTCTCTCTCTCTCTCTCTCTCTCTCACAACTGGTCGGCCCTCAGAGTCATCATCACACACAGCCCTCAGGTTAATATCAGAATATTTGATATACTGTATTATTGATTTAGTATTTACAGGTATCGATAGGTCTATTTAGTAAGAACAATAATTAAAAAAAAGACCAGACCTTAGACACGGACCTTGTGGAGTCCCTCGGGTTAAAGGGTGGTGTGTCGACGGTGACACTGTCTGACAGTGAAGACTCCAGAGGGTGGGTGTCTGTCTGTCTGTCTGTCCTTCTGTCTGTCTGTCTGTCTGTCTGTGTGCGTGTGCACAGAAGAGACACTCCCACGCGTGGCTTCCTGTCACCGAACGACTACAAACCCACAACAGTTAACACCTGGTACACACACGCGCACGTGGACACAAACGCACGCACACACACAGGTGTGCTGTGGATTTTTTAACTAGTAGGGCTATGTGCTTAAAGCTCATTTGAATTGCATGTAGTTTCTGAACTACAGGGGCGGCGCCCTGGACACACACACACACACACACACACACACACACACACACACA